>NC_081416.1:20022103-20144314 GCF_949786415.1 Peromyscus eremicus
GAGGTGACCTTGCAGCCGGGAGCATTAACCAGAGGTGCTGAGCACGGGAAGAGCCAGACTCCCGGTGTTGTGATCAGAAATGTACAACAAAGTTAGTCGCCTGTTACACAGCAGGGGGTGCCTGGCGGGGGCTGCTGGCAGGTCCTGCTTCGTGGCAGCTTCTGGCTCTTCCCTCTCTGCCACACACTGGCACAGGCTTCCTGGGCATCTCTGAGACTTCTTCCCTTCCTCACGTGTAGGCAGAGCTGGCTGAATGAGACTTAGAGAGAAACACCTCCCTCCAGTGCAAAAATATCTCCTGCATGTAGCACACAGTGCCATGGCTTAGAAGTTCCTCAAAAGGGAGGTTAAAAGCAGAAGCAATATTTGTATTACATCTTGGGCGGGGGGAGGGGCATTATTTTGTTTTTAGAGAAAGGGTTTCTCTGTGTAGCCCTGACTTGAACTCAGAGATCCCTTGCCTCTGCCACCCAAGTGCTGGGACTAAAACCCTGTGCCACTACCACCCAGCTACATCTTAAAGTCAAAAGTGATGAGAGGTCACTAGAGAAGGTCCAGGGAAGTCATTTGTAACCTTTGGGGAGAGGTTGTCAAATTTTTTAAGTGCTGTTTATTGCTGGGGGAGAGGGTGTAAAATCAGAGAAACAATTTTGTAATGGTTCGTTGGCTCGTTCCTTCGCTACATGGTTCTGAGGACTGAACTCAGGTCATCAGACACGCTTAACTGTCTAGCCATTTTGCCAGCCTGAGAATGGCTTTATGGGACAGTGATGTGGTTGTCTCTCCAGGCAGTTAGCACCTTGTCATTCTGGAAACTTACTTTAGGGGGAAAGTTCATGAACCCTTAAGCCCTAACCACAAGTCTGCTGACCTCTGAATGAGAACTCTGAGACCAAGAAAGAGAGACTGTGGACAATAGCATCTCAGTGAATTCCCAAAGGAAGATTCAGGGGCAGTCGGTTAGAAAAATCTTGGGTCTGCAGCCATACCGCTCTGATCACCCCTAGTCTCATTTGTTCACAGAAGAAAGATCTCCCATAGAATAGAACATTCTAGAAAAAGTCACCGCTGCAGCAGACCAAAAGGAGCTCAGGGTGAAGGGAAACGAGATGAATTAGGTGCCTCAGAAGGTTCAGACGAACAGAAAAGCTGAGAAATAGTTATTAAAAACAGACAGGCAAGCTCTTGGCTGGTGATCAGGGAGGAAAAGCGTCTGGGCCAGGAGAGAAGAAAGCTCCATTTTCAAGGCCAAGCAGTGGAGGTGAGATGGTGGAGGAAGCAGAGAGCACACCTCCAAAACCCAGCCAGATATTAGCTCCTCTGTAGGTGGGAACTGGAAAGGAGTCGTCACCGAGGGGCTGCCTTTGAGGAGGGCTGTTGAAAGCTAAGGAAGAATTCACTGGGCACAGCGAGGGTGTGCTGGGGATGGAGAAGCGCACTCTCACAGAGAAATGGTGCCCTGGAGGACCATGTGATGTTTGAAGCCAAGGATAATCTGTTGGAGTCGATGAGGAAGAGGCTAGAAGGAAGGTAGTCCCCCAAACCAGGCGTGAAGCAGAGAGTACAGGGGACTGAGGAGCTGCGCTTCACTCCGTCAGGCGATGAACAGCCTTGAAGCATTTCTTAACATACTGGATTTTCTCTGTTTTTAAAAGTCACACAAGCTCATTATAGGATTCTCTTTAAAACATAGATAATTATAGGGAAACACAAACACGTAATTACTGTTCATATTTTGTCATATTACTTTCCGTTAGCCCTTTTTTTTTTTCTATATGCTTTCATTAAATCAAAAGACACCTCATTTGGGAGCAGATCCTGAGATATTGTGCCACTAAGGATGTGAAATTGGGCTTTGATACAAGGCCTTTCTAGCAGAGGATGAGATAGACAGTTCCCTTTGGGTGGGTGGAAATGTGGTGATGGAAGGGATCTGTGTCTTAGAGTTCATCAGATTAGGCTGTGTGGATTTTCTAAACTTGAATTCTCATCATATTTCAAAGTTCCTGTCTTGCTTTACTTGCAATTATACCACAAGAATTCTCCAGGTTATGAAAGTATTTTCTCGTTTAGGTTTTTTGCATGTATATGTGTATATGCATGTCCCCATGTATAGGCATGTGTGTGTGCGCGTGTGCACACCATGTGTGTACTCATGTGCCTATAGAGACCAGGGGTCAACATTGTCTTCCTCAGTCACTCTCTACCGTCTTTACAGAGGCAGGGTATATCACTTGAACCCAGAACTTGCCAATTTGGTGGCAGTAGGACCTATAGTCGGCTTGCTCCAGAGGCCCACCTGTCTCCTCCTCCTACATGCTGGAATTACAAGCATCATTGTGACACCCTTTGGCATTTCCTTAGGCCCTAGAGTTCTGAAGCCCTGTCTTAACACCTGTAACCACAAGCATCTCCGCACTGAGCCATTTCCTCACCCCACAAGGAGGTTTCTAATAGCTGTATAATACCCATCACATGGATATTCCAGTTTACACAACCATTTCCTGTCAACAGATACTGTATTGGGTTTTTTTTTCCCATCGTTATATATAATATGCATAATGCTGTGCATTAAGTTTTTTGTTGTTTTTCATATTTTACCCTGAGGTAAATGTATCCTACAAGCTAATCATTGACTATGGAATAATAAGATTTATCTTTGAAAAACATATATTAATGCTTTCTCCAAGCTATATCATAAGCTGTTGATGGGCTTAAGTGTGGCTGTGTTCAATCCAGTGGCTTTTTTAGAAACTGTGGTAAATGCACATCATGAAGTTTTATCACCATAACCGTTTGAAAGCGTTCAGTCCGGGGTATCAAGTACATTCTCCCATGCTACCGTCACCACCTCCAGCTGCTCAGCCTTATCACCTTTGCAGACGGAAACCACTATGGTTAATGGGTGCTCATCAATCCCCTTGCCTCAGCCCCTAGCAGCCACATTCCACTCTGGATGAATTTGACCATTCCAGGTACCTGCCATTTGTTTTTTGTTTTTGGGGTTTTTGTGTTTTGTTTTGGGTTTTTTTTGTTTTGTTTTGGTTTGGTTTGGTTTGGGTTTTTTTTTGGTTTTTCGAGACAGGGTTTCTCTGTGTAGCTTTGCGCCTTACCTGGAACTCACTTGGTAGCCCAGGCTGGCCTCAAACTCACAGAGATCCACCTGGCTCTGCCTCCCGAGTGCTGAGATTAAAGGCGTGCACCACCACCACCCAGCCTGCCATTTGTGTACTTATACAGTAGTCACCCCTTTTGTGACTGGCTTATTTTGCTTTACTTAATGTCCTTGAAGTTCGTCCACGTTGTGTGTGTGTTACAACTTCCTTCCTTTTTAAGGCTGACTAAGACTCCACTGGTGTATATCACATATTTTGTTTCTTCACTTATCTATCTCTTTGTACAAGTCTTTGTCTGACTTTCAACTCTCTCTAGAACAGGTATGAAAAAGTTTCGACTCTTGATATCCATCACCAACTTTCTTTGCAAAAATGTTTGACAAATTTTTTACATGACACTTTCATTGTATGAGTGTGCATGTCAGCATTCAATATTATTTGATTACTTTTGTTATTTTGATAGTAGAAATATAGTGTGATGTTGTTTTAATATACATTTCTTTGAGTGTTCCTAACGAAGGTATATATGTATATGTGAGTGTCCTCTTTGTAAATTGTCTTTTCATGTCCTCTGGTCACTTTCCTATTGAAGATGTAGTGTTTTCCTTATTGCTTTAGATGCCCTCTTTATAGATGAATGATTAGGGCAGTGAATCACCAATATTTTTGCAGCACCTCCTGTCTGTCCCAGGCACTATCCAGGCAAAGGTGTCGTTCCTATAAGCCATCAGACAAAAACCCCTGTCCTCATGGAGTCTGTATCCTAGTGAGGAAGGAAGACATTAAACAACCAAGCAATGGTGCACATGCTCCAGAGTTACTATAGGGAAGGGCTGGGGGTGGGGCATCCCCAGAGGAATCTGAGCAAGCCCCAAAAAAGAAGAAAAAAGGGAGGAAGGGAACCTTCCGGTTATCTTCAGAGAGTATCTGAAGAAAAGGTTGCATCCGGAATAGAGGCCTGGAGGCAGGAACGTGGAAACGGTCTCAAACTGAGAACAGTGAGATGGAGGAGATGAAGGAGAATGGGCAGGGCCTCAGATCAGGCTGGTCCTGGGGCAGCTTTCTACTCTGTTTCCACTGCTCTCACAAAATACTTGAGACGAGGCAATCGATAAAGAAAAGGCTCCTTCCGTTCACCACATGGAGGCTGGTAGTCCAACAATGGACGGCTTCATCTGGTGAGGGCTCCTGACAGAAGCAGAGGGCACGTGTAAGAGGACAAGGTCAACACAGGGCAGGTGCAGACAGCCTGCTCTCCCAGTGACTAGTCCAACCTCCTAGAAAGGAATTAATCCATTTAATGACTTCATCCACCTCCCCGCCCCACCACAACAGCATTTCCACATGAGTCTCTCAGAGGGGACAAACCACAATCAAACCCTAGCGGTACCGTTGCTCGGGCTCAGGCTTCCTTCTGTTAGTGAGAAGAAGGCTGTAGGGGAGGAATTTTGAGCCAACAGTGACTCACTTTAAAAGCACCATTCTGGTTTTCAGGTTGAAAATAGACTGAAGGGGGTGGTGGAGAGATGGCTCAGTGGTTAAGAGCACTTGCTCTCGCAGAGGAACCCGGGCTCAATTCCTAGCACCCACATGGCAGCTCACAACCGTCCTTAACTCCAGTTCTGGGGAATCCAAAAACGCCCATACACATAAAATAAAATAAATAAATATTTTTTTAATTGAAAAGAGAGAAAGAAAATGGGCTGAAGGAAGGCAAGGAAAGCCAGCTGAGGGAACTGTTAGGGAGTTTCTCACAGTGATGTAAATGAAAGCAGTGACTTAGACAAGTCAGCAGTGTGTGGGAAATAGCCTGTGTGCACTGTAAGCGGGGCTGGCTGATGGTGCGTGCTTATGGGTTGGGGGAGGGGCGAGAGGTGATGGAGGAGACTTCAAGCTTTTGGCCTGAGCACCTGGAAGTCAGAAGTTGAAGGAGGAAAGACAGCGGGTGTGGATCCAGATGGGCGGTTGGGAGCTCAGTTTTTGACAAGTTAAGTTTGAAATGTCTATTAAACATTCAGGAGCGATGTCGAGTAGGCAGCTGGATATATGAGTCTGGAGTTCAGGGAAGAGGTCTGGGGTAGAGAGATAAATTTAGGAGTTGTCAGTGTATAGCTGGTATTTAAAGCCCCGATACTGTGTGAGGTCACCAAGGAGTGGACTAGATAGAAGAGCGGAGATAGTTACCCAGGGACTGAGCTAGCTGCCAATATCAGGAGGGATTGAGAACACTAAAGGGTACCAGGCTGGGAGTGTCATGGGTGGGGGAAAAAAGATCTGATCAGACCTTGTGTTTCAGATCAATGGCTTAGTAGACTCACTGATTTATCCCATTTCTTCTGTGCAGAAAAATTCTGAGTGTTTCCTATCAGGGCTTCCCCAGCAGGCAATGGTTAATGTCTCAGATTTCCATGGTTACATTTGACCAAAGATCAGCCAACTCTTTAATCTCAAGACTCATCACCAACAGGGCGGAGCACATCGGCAGCCCTTTGATACTGGCAGGGGAAAACGCAGTCTTGGGAGAAAGAAAGAGAAAGGGAGGGAGAGAGGCCCAGCGGGAGGTGGGGGCTGCAGTGGCCGCCCTGTCCCCATCTGCCAGCTTCTTCCCTTAAGTAGTAACTGTCAGGGGACTACAAGAAGAAAGAGCATCAAACACCTGGGAGGCTTTGTCAGCTTATTTTCCCTGGTCCCCAAGACCCCTGAGCCCAGGAGATTCTCGAACCTTCTCCTTCCTGCCTCAATGAGAACATTCGCCTTCAATAATGACTACCTTCCAGATTGGATCTAGTATTGAATAGCTGAGCAGGGCCCGCCAGTACATGACTTCTCCCTGAAGCTCAGACGCATACCCATGCTAAGAACAGCCACATAATTTGTTACCCAATCCAGAATACTTTTGACATTGGAGGGCATGAGGGGGATTTTCTAAAATTTTCCAGAGCAACATGTATCAGTTTCAACCGAGACTGTTCTGGGCAAATTCTAGCATTAAAACCACCACTGGTATTCCACATGTGGTTGAGACATTCTGGTATCAGGGTCACCTAGGGAGATGATGTTAAAAACAAAAACTGGATGCTATACCTCAAACAACCCATAGTTGGATGTTTTGTGTGTGTATGTGTGTATACACGTGTGTGCATGTCCGTGTGGGAGTGGATGCACATTGGGCATCATCTTCAAGAATATCATCCACTTTCTGTGAGACAGAGCCTCTTGCTAGCCTAGAGCTCACCAATTATGCTAGGCTGGCTAGTCTGGCATCCTTCTGTCTCCAGTTCTCCAGAACTAGGTAGACAAACACATGTCACAACACCCAGAATTTTTACGTGGGTCCTGCGGATCAAGCGCAGGTCTCCCACTTGCGAGATGAGCACTTTAATGACCAAGCTGTCTTCTCCGTTTCCACAGCCTGTCTTTTCAGTGCTCACCCTGGTGAGTTCTCTGTGTCCTCCATCTTTGCGTGATTCATGGGCAAGGTTTTCTCAGGGGGAAGAACCACTAGGTGAGGCATCTCCTGTCTTGTGTGGAGTGGCCCGCTTTCTGACATCCTAAGATGGAGTAGTGCTGCCTCCCTGGAGGACCTGGCCTCTCACATGCTCAGGACTGTCTATCCCTTGTTTCTTTGCCTTGACTTCTCGGCTGCCCCCCTTTCCTGACTAGACTCTAAGCCACAGCAGAGCACACAAAGAATTGTCCCTCTGCCTGTGCACACCCAAGATTCTTATCGAGACAGCAGGGTTAACTCCTCAGATACCAACACCCTAGCAAGCATCCCTCCCACCAGCCAGTGGCATTCTCCTTTCATAATCCATTCTGGCTGTCATCTGTGAATTTAAACCTTTTTGAGCGTCATTTATATTTTAAGCCTGTTTTCTCTTCTCTGGATTACAAATGCTGTAAATTTTCTACCTGTTGGCAGTGCTTCCTTCATTTCCCCAAGTGCCAGCTCTTTCTCCTTGCACAGATCTTAGATATTGGAAATTAGAAAACCGTGAATCCTCCTGGCAAGACACGGATAGTGTATATGTACCTTTCCTTACATAATACTTCTATCTCAACCTTCAGAGGACTGGACAGGACCCAGAACACAGTTAAACTGAACTTGCTTTCCCAATTCTGCCCACCATCTCTCCCCTTTCCTTAGAGATGCCTGGCCTACTTGAATAGTCTTAGTTACAGAGAGCTCATTACCTTTAGAGGCAACCAGCTCCAACTTAGCAGAATTCCTTTTTATGTTATTTAGAGATCAGCCTCGCCTACGATAGACTGATCATGGGGGAATGGAGTTGGAGACATCAGTGTGAGCTCACATTTAGCCTAGTGTGGATACAGATGGCTACCTGTAGGAATATTTAGATGTACATATGCATGGGTTAGTGTACATATGTGTAGTTCCTTACTATGTCATCTCAGAGATCCTAAAAGCAACTGACACCCCAATGGCACCAAGAACACCACATCTTGGTTTAGAATACTATTCTCCAATCAAAGAACCAAGGATCCTTGGAGAAATGGCTGCGTCTAGGACCAGGACAGGAAACATAAGAGATGAGCCAGCAGCATATGGAAGTGGCAATGTAAGGAAGTACTTAAGATCTACACAGAAGGAATGTGTCAAGGAGACACAACATCACAGAGGAACCAAAGATAGCCAAAGAACTCCCAAGAGCTAACGCTGGAGCACTCTGCTTAGCAACCTAAATGAAGTATTGGATTATAACCAGAAGTGTAAAATAAATATCAATGAATCTCTACTGATATAAATAAATGATTGCATAGATAAATGCATGGGAAAGGACACACAAATCTCCCACATAGAAGAATTCAAAAAAAGCTCATGTGGTTGCTCTGTCTTTGAGCAAGGGAAGCATAACCCCCTGATCCTTACATGTGGGCTCTGCCCAGTGACTTCCCTCAGAGTGTTACACTAAGGGGATGGTTTGACTGCACCATAGAGAAACTCAACAGACACTGTCTCCACCAAGTGATCAAGGTGAATATCAATAAAATTAAGTCATGAACTCTCAGACACGAAGTGATGGAAATGACAGGTTATCTCTGTGGTCATCCTCTTCTAACCCATTAATACCAGTCTAACTATGAGATAAACATCAAGAGACATTCCAAAACAGTAACTGACCAGTACGGGTCAAAACTGGTGAGATCATTAAAACCAGGGATAGTGACCGCCTGTGACAGTGAAGTGGCAATAAAAAGATCTGAAGTGGCAATAAGAAGATCTGACATCTAAGTGTGATATAATATGATGCCCTGGATGGGATCCTGAGGACATTGGGTACATTCTAGGGAAATATGAATGAAGTCTAACTATTAACCAATAACAGTAGCTCAGTATTGGTTCAGTAATTATGACAAATGTAGCATACTGATATAAGGTATTAATGATAAGGGAAACTGGATATGACATATGGGAACCGTCTGTAATGTGTACACAATTTTTCTATAGATCGAAGACTATCATAATCTAAAAAAAAAAATTTGTTTGAAAAAGAAAATCAGCCTTCCTTACCTTCATGCAGGGCTTGAGTCTGGCCCTGGTTTAAAACAATGGAGAAATGCCCCAGAGTCAGCTTTGTTCCTCAGCTTCCATCACTATAGGAAATAATCAAGATAATCACCTTACAATGAGGTAAGGCTTATGTGGCTCACATTTTGGTTCTATTCATAATTGATTGGCCCCATCATGTGGGTCTTTGTGCGTGCCAGGGTCAGATAGCAAAGTGAAGCCACTCACCTCATCAGCCAGGAGGGGGAGAAAAGTGAGGAGGGGGCCTGAGTCTCACAAGCCCCTTCAAGGACAAACTCCCAATGACCTAAATGTCTCCTGCTAGGCTCCGCCCCCTAATGATTCCATTAACTCTCAATACTGTCTCCACTGGGACCATGGCTTCATAACACAGGACTTTGGAGGATACTTAAGATCCAAACACTAACACCTGGTCAGCCCTATGTCCTTCAAGGATACTTCCCAGTGGCAGCCTTCAGATTCATCTTTCTTTTGTCCCATCTGCCACCCAGTGTCCAAGTCAGGCCTTTCCATCTACTTCACCAGATCCTCTGAGACATGTTTTGAGTGTTTCTCACTGACCAGCTCACGTGTTGAACATCTGCCTACCCAGAGTCACAAAGGTGCCAGAATTGAACACAGTGCTCTGAGTTGGGTTGGTAAGAATGAAAGGAGAGAGTAGCGAAAGAAAGGAGGAATAGCGAGGAGAGAAGAGGAAGAGGGGAGTAGGGAAAGAACAAGGAGAAAGGAATATTCTTGAAATAGTGAGCATCCCAACGTTGGAAGCATTTGAGTACTGTTGGCAGCCACGATGAAATGGAAGACTTAATTGAAGCTAATTAAAATTGAGTTGAAAAGGCAGTTCAGTCCAGTGTTCATTGTCTCAGTGGGGCACTCACCTGCTCTTGTCTCAGTTTCCTTGCATTTAAAATGGGGTAGACTCTTGGGCCTATACCCAAGGAATGCTCAATCATACCACAAGGACACACACTCAACAATATTCATAGCAGCATTATTCGTAATAGCCAGAACCTGGAAACAACCTAGATGCCCCTCGACCGAAGAATGGATAAAGAAAATGTGGTACATATACACAATGGAGTACTACTCAGCAGTGAAAAAACAATGACATCATGAAATTTGCAGGCAAATGGATGGAACTAGAAAATATCATCCTGAGTGAGGTAACCCAGACTCAGAAAGACAAACATGGTATGTATTCACGCATAAGTGGATATTAGATGTAAAGCAAAGGACAATCAGACTACAACCCACAACTCCAGAGAAGCTAGCCAACAAGGAAGACCCTAAGAGGGATGCATGGATCGCCCTGGGAAGAGGAAATAGATGAGATCTCCATGAGTAAACTGGGGATGAGGGGTGGGCAATGGAGGGTAGGAGATGGGGGGTGAGAACATAAGGGAATGGGATGGTTGAGCTGAAACAGGGATGGAGTGGGAGAGCAATGAAAGAGATACCATGATAGAGGGAGACATCATGGGGATTGGGAGAAACCAGGTGCTAGGGAAGTTCCCAGGAATCCACAAGGATGACCTTAGCTTAGACTACTAGCAATAGTGGAGGGGGTGCCTGAACTGGCCTACCCCAGTAATCAGATTGGTGAATACCCTAACTGTCATCATAGAGCCTTCATCCAGTAACTGATGGAAAAAGATGCAGAGATCCACAGCCAGGCACCAGGCCAAGCTCTGGGAGTCCAATCGAAGAGAGGGAAGAGGGATTACATGAGCAAGGGACATCAAGATCATGATGGGGAAACCTACAGAGACAACCAAACCAAGCTAGTGGGAACTCATGAACTTTGGGCCAACAGCTGTGGAGCATCTGTGGGACTGGACGGGGCCCTCTACATAAGCAAGACAGTTGTGTAGCTTGATCTGCTTGAGGGGCCCCCTGGCAATAGGATCAGGATCCATCCCTGGTACATGAGCTGGCTTTTTGGAGCCCACTGCCTATGGTGTGACACCTTGCACAGCCTTGATGCAGGGGGAGGGGCTTGGACCTGCCTCTACTGAATGGACCAGGCTCTGCTGCCTCCCCATGGGAGGCCTTGCCTTGTTGGAGCAGGGAATGGGGGATGGGTTGCAGTGGGGGGAGGCTGGAGGAGCGGGAGGAGGGAAGGGAAGGGGATCTGCGGTTGGTATCTAAAATGAATTTTTAAAAATCCTTAATAAAAAAAATAAAATAAAATGAAGGTAGTAGTGGACCATAGGTGTAGTGAATTAAATAAACTGGTATGTACAAAGGATTTGGCACACATTGTGTCACCTAGTAGGTTCTATATAAACATTTACTATTATTCCCAATTGTTTTAGTATTTGTCTGAGTCTCAGTAGAAGACCTTCCACCAGCCCGTCACCACTCACTTGTGGGTCTCTTTTGAGTCTCAGCTCTGATACCCATCATTGGCTTCCTCTCTCAACTCTATGTCATCTCCCCATTTGATTGGTGAGCCCATCAGGGTCCCCTTCTGAGTCATCTGTGTGACTACTCAGTGGACAGAGGTGAAGGGCAGAGCCCCACGGCAAGTGTGATGCGGTGATAAAGCCTCGACTCCTACCAGCTGGGCTGGTGTCAGGCCAAGTGGAATGAAATAGCCTCCATCTCTGAACACCAGATTCCTCCCGCCACAAATCATGACAAGCGCCTTACAAATGCTAATGACCAACTGTCTTTGGTTTTAAAGATGATCATTTCAGGAGCACCGGGGTAAATGATGGGCTCAGTAGTTACCGAAAAAGAAGTTAGAGGTGCTGGCATCCGAACTTAATTAGACACCTGTGCTCTTTATACAGCCTGATAAGGTCAGGCAAATACATTCAGCGTTAATAACATTATCAGCATGGCATGGTCCGCAAGGCTTGCCAAAGTCGATACGTCAAGTTTTTGTGGCTGGGAACATGTGTCTTCTATTCACACTCAGGCTTGTTGCTTACGTGCCAGCAGCTGGTGCCACATCTGGAAAGGCTGTTTGTGCTGTGGTTTCTTTTCTCCTATGAGTATTTTATGGGACACCCTACCCCACCTCAATCCTTTCAAGAGAAAAGGGCTCATTCATCCATTCTCCAATGGGCTGTCAAGCAGCAGCCCTGTGCATCCATCCACTGCAGGCAACCGGTGCAAGTAAGACCAACACAGGCCCTGGAGCAGCGGTCCTAAAACAATTCTGTACAGACTCATCAATGGGGAGTGGTGTGCTTGGGAAAGAGGCATCATCAGCTGTGTTAGAACTGGGGCTGTGAGTGTACAGCCTGGGATCTACATTTTCCATGTACCCTTGGGGCATCTGATGAAAGAGACAGAGTAACTTAAGGGCTCAGAGACTCACTAAGCCTAGAGCATATGTCCAATACCAGATCACTAGTGTGACTAGCAAGGGTGTTTTGTTTGTCTGTTTGTTTTGTTTTTGCCATGAGTGAGAAACAGAGACATCTGGATGTCAGTTCTCCAGACAGGAGAACAGGAAGGGTAAGCTAGCAGGAGGAACCTGCTTAGGCCAGACAATGGACCCCTGAGAGACTCAGTGAGTGGAAGGAGGCAGCAAGGACATCGAGGTCTGGGTTTGAAAAGACAGGGACAGTGAGATGGCCCAGCCTGACCACCTGAGTTTGAGCCCCAGATCCCACAGTAGAAGGTGAGAATTGACTCTCAAAAGTGGTCTTCCAACCCCCCACATATACACATGCACTCCATGACACACATGTACTCACACCATCCATATATACACATGCACATACAGACCTATATACACAAGTAATAAATAAAACCGAAATAAAAGGACATGCATGAGCCTTGGAGACACACACCTGGATTTGAATTCCAGCTCATTACTCATCTACCATCTGTGTGTCCTGAGGCAACTTCACACAACCTCTCTGAGCTTCAATGTCTTCATCTGCAAAGAGAAACCACCTACTCATAGAGATGTAAGAGAAAAACACACAGTGTTTACCAAACTGCTTGGAGTGATGAAAAATGCCCCATTGACTCTAGGTCAGAGGTTCTCAACCTATGGGTCGTGACCCCTTTGGGGGTCAAACAACCTTTTCACAGGGGTCACACACCAGATAGCCTGCATATCAGGTATTTACATTACAATTCATAACAGTAGCAAAATTACAGTTATGAAGTAGCAACAAAAATAATTTTATGGTTTCAGGTCACCACAATATGAGGAACTGTATTAAGGGTCACAGCATTAGGCAGGTTGAGAACCACTGGGCTAGGTACTAATAGAAATAGTGCCAACAATAACTAATAATCAGACAAACATTATCCTATGATACTGAGCATTGTCTATTTTTTTCAGTGCCTAAGGCCTCACATATACTAGGCTCTTGCTCTGTCACTGAACTATAGCCCCAGTTCTTTTTTTATTTTGAGGTAGTATCATACTAAGTTGCTCACTCTGGCCTTGAGCTCATTATACAGCCCACACTGGCTTCAAGCTCCCCATTTTCCTGCCTCAGCCTCCTGAGATGCTGCAATTACAAGCCTGTGTCATCCAGCCCAACTCTACTTTATTTTCATAGGTCATCAGTAGCTGTGAGCTTTCAAAGTAAAGGTCACCTTTCATTTACTCTCTCTGTAGAATTTATTGTTCACCTACTATGTGACAGGCTGTGCCAGCATCAAAGCTGATGAAGTTTATGTTCTAGACGATGAGCGTCAGTGGCAGAGAGGGGCTGAACTGAGGGCGAGAGACCATTACTAGCTGTTGTGATCGTTCTTACCAATGGTTGTCAAAACAGAATGTGTATCGGAAGTCCTCCAAGGGCTTGTTTAAAGTGCACATTTCTCAGGTTCCACCCTGGACTTCTCAACTAGACAGCTTTGTTTTCAAACTTTCTGATCCTAAAAGTCCCAGATGGGGCCTGAGAAATAAGGATATGTAACAAGCTTACCCTAATGCTGGTGCACCCAATCATGGGACCACACTTTGAGAATCTCTTGTCCAGACCACAGAAGTCTGATGCAGGCATGCACATAAGAGGAACCAACACCAGCCAGGGAAGGGGAGATGTCCATTCCAAGCAAGGCTTCAGGGAAGAAAAGACAAGAAATGATGGCAGGGACTGCAGAGCTCAGCTGCCTCTTAGTCCAGGCTCCAAGTGTGCCTGTCCTTGAGATATCCCACATGCCTTTAGGGTCCTGTGGACCTGCCCACTGGAGAAAGTGGGAGGTGCTATAGAGTGGGCCTGGCCATACTTTTGAAATTGGTCCTGTGGTCCAGGTGAGACTGGAGTAGTCTCTTTCTTCTTTCTTCTCCATGCTTGTCCAGAGAAAGCTGCTCTTTCTTTCCTCTTCCCTTCCCCTTTCTATTCTGTTCCTCCTGGGGTACTGATAGCACCGAGATGTGCAGGTACCGTTCTGCAAGAGTGCCTGAGGCGTATATTGAATTTTGGTCCCGGATCATTTACTGCGTGGTGACAGAGAGTGTGTATGTTGTTTGGATTCATGTGTGACTCTCTGTCTCTTCTGTTTTCTGCATTGCAAGACCACAGAACACAGCTCTTCAGCTAGCCCCTGAATAAGAAACGTGTGGCACTGGAGTCCCCATCCCCATGGCATGGCCAAATCTCTTGTGAAGCCCAGTGGAAAATTAGAACGTTTACATAGGTCTTCAGAGCATCTGTTTCATTTAGAGCTCCCCACAACCCAAGTTGTTACTGAATTAAACATCGAAACAAACACCAATCAATAGCCTAATAATATTATGCTCTGAAATGTGTCCTTTAATAATGACCGTGAAGCTCTCTGAGGGAGGAATGAGTCTGTACGTGCACTAAATGGTGATCTACATTAATTCCTTTACAGCTGCTAGCTTTGAAAAATGGTTCTTGGTTTTTCTTACTGGTGCAATATCCTCTTTTCTATGCATCAGAAAGTTCTGCTGGTAAGTTGGCTATGATCCGCCACTTCCACTTTGCTTGGGCAGGCGGCCTTGGAGACACTGGCCTTCGCTTTCCTTGCTCTGGCCTAGAGAGTTCACTTAGAAACTGGAGAGAGAGACCAAGACCTTGTGATGTGAAGCTAGTGTCCTGTCCAGCACAGGAAACAGCAGACATAAAGACACCACATCCGAGCTGGGCGGTGGTGGCGCACGCCTTTAATCCCAGCACTCGGGAGGCAGAGCCAGGAGGATCTCTATGAGTTCGAGGCCAGCTTGGGCTACAGAGTGAGTCCCAGGAAAGGCGCAAAGCTACACAGAGAAACCCTGTCTCAAAAAACAAAAACAAAAACAAAAAAAGACACCACATCCAGAAAGGGGTATTCTCCCAAGCTCAGTGATATTCCATGGCTTTCTGGAAAGTGTCTTCTGTCTTTTGAATGATACTACCAAAGATGGTAGCCACAAGACAACAAAGATGATGGACATGAAGAATACATGAGCACTGAGTATAGAAATTAATCAGCTATCTTGAAGATTATATTGTAGCCTGGAGCAGACCTTTATCCCAAAGGAAGGCAGTCTCATTATCTAGAACATTGGCACCTCCACTTAAACAGTTAGGAGTCTCTCTCCCTTTTCTCTGTTTCTTTTCTTTTTTGTTTGTGTGATTATTTTGTTTTTGAAATAGGGCCTCATATAGTTCTGTATTAGAACTTACTTTGTATATAATTTGAGCAAATGTTGGGTGGGATTACAGGCATGCACCAGCATGCTCAGTTTTATATAGTGCTAGGGCCTGCACCCAGGGCTTCATGCATGTTAGGAGAGTATTCTACCAGCTGAGCTACATCCCTAGCCATGAGAATTCCCATCACCACCCTCGGGAGAGGAAGAGATGGGCACTTCTAGCGCACTGAGCTTTGGGCTCATAAGGCCTCACAGACATTAATAATTTCTGCATGATCCTGTGCTTTATTTTATATGTGAAGTCCCTTCTCTCTGTTCTCACCTACCTGAGATCCAGACTGCTTACTCATACTTTTTTTAACACTGTAGACATTATTTGTCTGATTCAATACATATATTGAAAAGTTGAGATATCTAAATTTGTATACATTGGTCCAATGGCAGAGCTATAACCTCAGAATATCAGACCTTTCATGGCATTTCCCCTAATTGTCCAAGCCTTGGGGCTCAGTGTTGTCCTTCTACTTGTTTGGAGTGGGAGTGAGACGTGGAGGAGGTGGCTCTGGAGTGGAGCACAGTATGAATGAGAGAGTGAAGGCAGAGCTTACAGTTTCCCGTGACTTCCATCTTCTCCATCGGGCCTGTCAGGAAGCAGAGTCGAAGGCAGAGGAGAAACACCTGGTCATCTGAAAGACAACTCCAAGACAAGGTGCAACTGTGCTCTTAATAACCTGTGGTGATCTCAGAAAAATGAGGGAGTTAAAAAGGCAACAGGCAAAGTATTTCAAACAGGGAGGAAAAACGGACAGAAAGATTAAAGAACAGTCATTGGCTTCAAACTGATGTCTTATAAAGGTTTAGGGCCCTGTGTAGTATCGTTGGAAGCAAGCACCGGCCAGCTAAGGCTAATCTACACTCAGCTACTTCTGTTTCCTACATGAAGGCATCTGGCTTGTGGGCTGGCAGAATGCTTTTATTTACTTGAATTTTAGTGAAGCAGTTAACAGTCTCCCCATACTTCATCACACTGAATATGTTGGCCTCTAAGTACAAATGATCATTCTCTTTGCTAGAACCCCATCCCAAAGATTGATTCATGAGCCAGAAGGAATGCTCAAACTAGAGCCTTCCCTCACTGAACCCATTTCCATCAGTGACTCAGCTGGACTCGGAGGGCATGGCTATCAAAATTGAAAGTGGCAAACTAAAACCTGAGTTAGAAGAATAACAGTTTGCCGGGCAGTGGTGGCTCACGCCTTTAATCCCAGCACTCGGGAGGCAGAGCCAGGCGGATCTCTGTGAGTTCAAGGCCAGCCTGGTCTACAGAGTGAGATCCAGGACAGGCACCAAAACTACACAGAGAAACCCTGTCTCGGGAAAAAAAAAAAAAGAAGAAGAAGAAGAACGGTTCAACGTTAGAAGGGGAAAGACTATGTGAGCACTTCTGTTATCGCAGATACATGCTTGTGTGTACAGAAACCATCATGGAGATGTGCTGTAGATATAGGTAGCACATCTGGGAATATATAGAGGCACCTGTTCTCCATTTTCCGAGTGGGTACCTCCTTTGACTTGGTGGATAGCAGTGGCGATATGATGGCTTCTCCTTGCTGCAGAGATAGACCTGAGCATATGACGCTGTGACAATAAAAGCTGGAGGTTGTTGAGCATCTGCCGTGTGCCAAGCAGCCGCGTAGGCTGTGCAGAAAAGAGTCACAGCAGGCCTGAGACTGCTATTCTTAGAAAGACCTGCCAGCAAGGTTGGCCTTTGGCTGGTGTCTGGGAACTTGGCTTTGAAGATGTTTCCCACCACCCTCAGAACAGACGTGCTTGGTTCCCTGTGCCTAACTAAGCTGCTAATATAAACAATGTGGTTTATGTTGAACATTTGCTTTCCTTCTGGGAGACAGGCTTCTTGGTATGTGCTAGGCACAGGGTGCCTGTGGGACCAGCCCCCCGTAAAAACTCCAAGCACTGAGTCTCTAATGAGCTTTCCTGGTGGACAGCATTTCACACATGTTGTCACAACTCGTTGCTGGGGAAATTAAGCGCTGTCTGTGTGCTCTGCGGGGAGAGGACGCTTGGAAGCGGGTGCCTGGTAACCTCAGACTCACCCACATGCCTTTTCTCTTTGCTCATTTTGCTTTGCATCTTTTCAATACATCTTAGCAATCAGTGGGATTCTAGGCTGAGTCTTGAGTGGCCTATAAGCAAATCATTGAACCTGGAGTGGTTTTAGGAACCCCTGGCCCACAGGCATTTCATAATATCACACGCATCTTTATTGTTCTTGGAGAATTTCACATGTATACAATGAAATATAATGATATACACACCTATTTCTCCCTTCAACTCTCTCCAGATTTACCCTACACCTCTCTCTCTCCCAACTTCTTGTCTTCTTTTTTTTTCTATTACCCACCAAATCCTATCAGCACCGCCCATGTGTACATGAATACAGAACTATCCACTGAAGTGTGGGAAACCTACCACTGGCCACACCCTCAAAGAAGAGTGATTTCCCTCCCCAGCCCTATCAACTACTTGTAGCCCCTCCCCCATCTGTGTGGGGATTTGGGCTAGCTTGATCTTGTGTAGGTCTTGTGCAGGTGACTACAGGTGGCTGAGTTCATGAATGGCAACAGCCACATTCTCCTTATGGCCATTTTGCACATAGGATTTGTGCCTCCCAGACCCAAGACTTCATGTTACCGCCAGAGGCTGCTGCTCTTTGACATTCTCTGTGCACCTAAGTGGAGAGTCCTGCTGTCCTCAGATTTCTGGGGTCCCCCAGCTCACCTTGGTGTCTTTAGAGATGAAAATAAGCTGCTGGACAGGCCACTCAAAGCGGTGGCTGGGGGTAGTCACAGCTTTTCAGAGCCCGTTGGACTTAGTCCTGCTAGTTTCTGAGCAGATCTCTCCTGCCCCTACTGTGGCTCCTGCCACCTCCAAGACCAAGCCATTGTATTTCTAGAAAAGAAACTGTGGGTGTGCCAACTGACTAAGGACTAGGGCCGAGTACCAGCCTAGGCTTTGCCCCACCTGGTGGCTACCAGCCAGTCACCCCTTCCTCGTCCTGTCAGAAGGAAAGGGACATGCAACACCAAGAGCGAACCCTGGGCTCTGACTGGTAATGGGATGTCAGTGTAGTCTCATCATTGTAACAAATGAGCCATGGATGAGATGGCAGAGGTTGGGGGTGGGGGAGCGGATGGCACATGAGGATCTATGGCCTTCCGGCCGCTCAGTTTTGCTATGAACCTAAACTGTTCCAAAAGAATGAAATATACCTTTTAAAATAAAGGCATGCTGTGGCCCTCCCAAGTGTGTGTTGGGGGTACGCATTGAGGCATCAAGACATGGACACTCTCTGAAAGGGTGGCTAATTTCTAACATTACCGAATGCCTTTTCTCTCTCCCTCTCTCTATTAAATGCACTGAAATATCTTTGTGGGAGAAGAAATTGTCCCCTTTCTTTGCCAACTGGCAAGTGATGGGCTCATCTTCTCCCCAGCCTGAGAAGGTACAGAACACCCAGTTCTGTTGTGAACTGCATCCTTCACCTAAAATGCCCTGAGGCAGAGAGCCGGAGGTTTTGGTAAAAATGACCCTGCAATGGACATCCTATTTCCAGAGGACTGTCTTCTACTAGGGCAGCAACAAGGCCCTGATGGGGTGGAGAAGTTGAGAAAGGAAAGGGCCTTTAACCTTGGGGGTGCCATAAACACAAGGGAAGGGGTCATTGGGGGACCTCCAGTTGGCACAGGAAGTGGTAACCATTACTACTTCTGCTTTCCCAGCCCACCATCACACCCAACATACACTCATTGGGTCTTGGCTATCTCACCCACCAAACATGGTCTCCGAGAGGTAGAGCGCCTGTTTCGTTCTAACGTGGTAGGCACAGACAATGTCAGGGGTCAGCCCTCCCTACATCAAAAATGCATCGCCTCCAGAAGACCAAGGCAGGCAACCCCCAGGTGATAGGAAAAGCAAGCTATGGTGAGTTCAAAGCCTGTGTTTGAACTGGGCTGGCTTAGCTGCCTTTCACTGTGCAACCTCAAGTACATTGTTTGACCTTGCTGAGCCTTGCTTCCTCATCCGTAAATAGGAGACAAATAATGGTTCCTACCTTACAGAGTGTGAAAATTAAGTGAGTTAATTCAGCTAGAGGCCAGATGGCTCATAGTAGGTCCACACTAACTATCAGCCACTGTTGGTGCTACAGCTGTTGGTGTCGCCGATGTCATTGCTGATGTTGCTGGAAGAAGCCCACTCTCTCAGGGCCACAGTGAAAAAAATCCTTTTAACATCCTTCTCCTTCTTCGTCACCTCTTTCTCCAGCTCCCTCTGTCACCTCTCTCCTGTTTCTAAGAAATCTGCCACATGTACACATGCCCCCCCCCACACACACACACAAAAAAAAAAAAACAGCTACTACCTACATTCTTGTCCCAAGGCATTTTTGGAGCATTGACTTTTGGGGCCCAGCATGGTGATGTATGTATTTAATCCCAACCTTGGGAGGGAGGCAGACAGGTGACCTCTGTGAGTTTGAAGCCAGCCTGCTCTACATAGCACATTCCAGGACAGCCACGGCTACATACAGAGACCCTGTCTCAAAAACAGAGGAATGAATGAACAAACATTGCTTTTTTTTGGGTCTCCCTCCCAAATAGATACCTCTCCCTTTAAAGTGAGTACCCTGCTCTTCCTGTGGGACACCTCCATTTGAGCTCATTTCTACCACCCTTGCATGCCTCTGCTCCAGGGAAATATCAAGATCCTGTTAGCTTTGTCCTTTTAAGGAGCCTAAACATGGAATCAGACCCAAAGATTCCTTTGTGTTTTGGTGGTAGTGATGGCGAGCTTTGTTGTTTTGCTTTAATTACTACTTTTGCTATTCAAAACATTTATTTAGAGGTGAGGATAAAGCCCTGTCCCCCACCCCCCAAAAATGCCAACCTCCGTCACTCATAATCCTTTCCCAAGAACGCTAGAGAGGGACTATGTATGGATGGGGCGCACAGCCTCCAGAGAAATGCAAATCCCAGCCAGAGTCATGCACTGTCACTTTGTAGCTAAATGACCTTCTGGAAGTCACTTGAGCTCCCATACCTCATCTGTAAAAAGGGATAATAGGTTCATTTGGGGGAATGTGAGAACATGCATATGAAGTTCTTAGCCCTATGCCTGGCAGGCAGTAGGCAGTCAATACATGCTAAGCTGTCATTATGATGCATTCTAAAACTCAATCAGAGTCTGTGCTCCAAGCAGCTGTTTGGGAGTAGAGCGGAGGGCTTGGTGTCAGTCAGCCTGCCTCCTGGAGCTCACGGGTTGAATCTAATCTGGAAGCAAGGGTAATTGGGGGCCCTTCACAGAAGCATGCTCACTGCCCTTTGCCACTTTGGTGGCCCCTTCTGCTGAACAGTGGCCTACTACAAGGTCACTAGAAGCCCACAGATGTGAGTAAAGAAACATTTGCAGTTATCAAAGACATCCAGAAAGTCTCATGTCTCCTCATGGGGTCATGACTTACAAGTCGGTCATCATAGCCTTTTGGAGAATCCTGTTGGAGGCCTTGGCTGCAGCTTGGATGCATCTCCACACACCTATGCATATAATGGGGGGGGGGGCGCCTCTGGGTACTGAATGGATGGCAGCACCCTCATCTGTGAGCTAGGGAGAGTGACGTTGCACATCATTGCCCAGGGCTGCCAGCCATCTCTTCTGGAGGCTGTAGCGAGGGAAACAGCTGGACCCACATGTTCTGGATGAACATTTTCGCTTCCCAGAAGTTCCAGACTGAGTATCAGGGGAGCTGAGCAGCGGAGGCAGTGGGGGAAATGACATCCATTCTTTGCTGAGTGTGTTATAAGCATTATAGGTGCATCGTCTCACTCACTTCCCCCAAGAGCCCTTTGAGATGGTGATTATTGATATCCCCATTACACCGTTGAGAAGCAGGATGCTCAGAGATGTCAAGTAACTTGCTCAAGGACAAGGAATGGGGACAGAACAGTAAGGAGATCCAAGCTCAATGTTCTGCCTGCAGAAATGGGGCTCCTGATCCAACAAGGCAGCGGGTTGCAGAGAGCTGAGCTTTCCAGACTTTATTTTCTCAGAGAAACACTTTGGAACAGAAAGAAAATCTAACAAACAAATCAGGTGTGTGGAGCTGCTGTGAGGGAAGCTGGTCTAGGACCTAGAGCCTGTCTCATATTCCTCAGGCCCTCAGGTCTGGGGGAGCTTCTGGGAGCCTTGCGGGTGCACAGAACCCAGAGCAGGGCCGTTGGGAGGAGTGAGGACCTTGGGGCTTGTTCCTGTTTGTGGGTGGGAAAACAAATAACGCACTAAGTGCCAGGAAGACCCGACAAGCCCATGCAGCAGCATCTCCTACCCAGCTGCTGCTAGTCCGCGACTCACCGATACATTGTCTGGGAAAACAAGTGTTAGTCTAAAGCTTGATGGCGGATAAGCCCCAAAATCTACGTCCACTTCCGGGACCATGCAGCCCTTCACTTTACCTTATGTGACAAAAATGTGACAGAGCTCATGACCTTGGGAAGATGTTTCCATAAGCTAAACAACCCTATAGCAACCAAAACGGTGGGGGGCGGGCGGGGGAGACAGGGCTGGCAGCAGGTAAAGCCTTGGCAAAGAGTGCCACGTGGTCAGCCCTTTACTTTCAGAATTCTGGTCACCAGAGCTGTGGGAGGAAGCATTTCGGTGTTGAACCACCCTGGTCTTTGGTTACAGCAGCCCAGCAGATTAGTACAGGTCCCTACCTCCATGTGACCCAGCCCCATGCTCTGTATAGCACCTGCTCCACAGGAAGAGGCGGCCACGGGGAGGGGTGTGCCGGTGCTCTTGAAATGCTACATCAAGGGTGCCCACCTCACTCCTTCCCACAGTGAGCGAGGTCAGGCAGGGACCCGCTCTGCTCTCCGGCGACACTCAGAGCAGAGGCTCGGTCACCACTCAGGTCTTCTGCTTCCCTCCCAGTCTCAGCTCCAGCAATCACAATGGCAAGTCAGTTATTTGTAACACCCAGATTGTCATTTCTGACAACGGGGCCGCATTTATCTGTTGAGTCTAATGATCGTGCGGACAGGGGCCTTATTTGTGCTGTCACATTCTGCTTTATCACCCTCTCCATCCAGGCCTGTGGGGGACTCTCCAGATGAGCAGTAATGCCTCCTAGACACTGTGCCTGCTACAGGTCCTCTCCCGAGAGTCACTTCCTAGCAGCCTTTTTTAGGAGTGGGGGCAGTGCCAAGTTAGGTCTGTGCTGCTACAGTACAACCAGGAGCTGCAGAGAACAAAGGTCCAGAGCGTGGTGTTCCTCGGCTGCAGAGATCCCCTCCCAGGGCACCTGCCCAGCCTCCGAGCTGTGGGGACTTCTCCACAACAGACATCTGGCTCCGATTTTTCAGCTACACCTCCAGAGAATTTGCCGGAGGCACAACGTAAAAAAGCCATAACTCAGCTTTTGTGGGTATTTTTTTGGTGGGGGGTGGACACCACACCTGCTGAGCGGGTATCACGTGCTCCTTCTGCACCCACTGGTATAGTCTGGAGAATGCTCTGCCAAAAGGAATCCTTGGTCTAGTTAAAATGTTAGCTTAAGAGCAGGGAGAAAAGTAGGCATGGTGGCTGGGAGGAAGAAGCTAGAATTGAGAGCTGGAGGAACCAGATCCCGGCATCAGCCTGCCACTTCCTAGCTGTGTGACTTGGGCACATGACTAACCTCAGGCTTAGTTTGACATTTAAGGTAGGGCGGTAAATGATGGCTTGGCTTTCTTGCTGATAGGACTGAGCCATTGGTGCAGGGAAGCTAAGTGATATGTAAGTGCCTGCCTGGGCCTTGAGGGGGTGGGAATGCAGGTGCCTCTGTGCCTCTTTGGCTCAATGTTTTGAACCCCAGGGTTCAAAACCATCTCACAATAGACACTGTCCCACTGAAGGACCACCGTTGAGGGGCTGCTGCCTTCTGGCCATTTGTTGAGGCTACAAATCATCAGAGATGTCCAGGAGGATTCCGTTCTATGCTGTCCCATCTCTGCTTGTCACACACTGAATTTCAAACGACATCGGCTGGTTTCTCTTATCTCTAAAAGAGTGCTATGGTCCAAATCCTTTTCTTTCTAAAGGAACTAAACGCACACATCACAAGGAGAAGAATGCTCACGCCATCCCAAAGGACAGAGCGCTTGCAGACGCCAAGGCTTGATCTGACCCTTACTGAGCCATGGCGACTGGATGTGGGTACAGTTTCAAAGCGCAGGTCCGCGTGGTCTTTGAAAGGGTTGGTGGGTACAAAGAAGAAAAGGCTCGTGAGATAAGTCACAGCGCTCCTGTCTGCTGAGAGCAGGACACCAGGGCGGGTGATCCCAGCCTGGGCTCCATCCAGTGTCTCAGCAGAACAAATGGTGGGGCCAAGTGGGAATTTACTCATCCCCAGGTCTGGGAAGGATGAAAACAATGCATCTGTTGTCCTCTACCCTCAGGGAGGGCGTAGTGTGGGAGGGAAACTCAAATACATTGTGCATTGTGAATTAATCAATACCATCCTTCTGGGTATTCACACCACACAGCTTGTTTTCAACGTGTTTGACTGCGGCGTTGTTGCTATAAATGCCTAAATGGCAGAGACAAGCTTCATCCGGGTCCTTTTATGCTGGCCTCGGAACACCACGGGTTAGCTGGTTCTTAAAGGACTTGGGAAGGACTGGGGATGGGTCTCACGTTTTGATGAATGTGAAAGCCACCTGGAGAACATTTGGAACATGGAATCCAAACAGATTCAGCTGCCGGGTGGCACTCACTCTGGGATTTGCATTTCTCACTAGTTCCTGGGAATTCCAAATGTAATCATCTGTGATCTGCTCTTTGAGGTACACTGATCCAGATCAGCCCTCCTGAATTTTTTTCAACTTTTTTTTTTTATTTTGTGTGTTTTCATGTGTGAGTATGCACATATAGGTGTGGATGCACGTGCATGGGGCAACCGGAGTTCAACCTCAAGTGTCGTCCCCACCTTGTTTCTTTGAGACAGGGTCTCTCTCTCTCTCTCTCTCTCTCTCTCTCTCTCTCTCTCTCTCTCTCTCTCTCTCTCTCTCTCTCTCTCGTTGAGACTTGGATCTCACTCATTATGCTGGGCTGGCTGTCCAGCAAGCCCCAGCGATTCTTCTGTCTCTGCCTCCCTCATGCTATGAGTACAAGTGTGCCGCGTACCCAGCCTTTTTACAAGAGTTCTAGGTATTGAACTCGGGGCTTTATGCTTGTATTGCAAGCATTTATTTACCAACTGAACTATCTCCTCAGCTGCTCCTCTGCAGTTTTGATGTGCACATGAATGCCCTTGCTGAAATATAAATTCTTATTTAAAGAGCTGGGATCCCCCCCCCACGCCATTATATTTTTAACATGCTCCCAAATGATGCCTCCAGCCCTCACACTTACACTTTAAGTAGTACATATCTGCTTCATGTAGTTAGGAAAGATCAGCCAGCCCTAGCAAGGCTTTTATTCTGAATGGAAGATTCAAATTATAAAATGCCTGTTGACCTAATATCTTAGATTATAGTCTTGTACCTTTCATTTGTAATTAGCATAGCTGTTTATCTTAACTGCCAGTCAGGTAGGTAATTTTTATATAGCAAGCACTTTAAAGAAATAAATGTCTGGGTCCAATTTGGTACTTTCTCACTAATACTTAACACACAACATTTCCTCTCCCTAAACTTTAATGTGCATTTGCTCCAACAGCCAGATTCTGATTAGTGTTAATGCATGGCTAAGGGAATTGAAGTCAGCTTGGCAACAAAGACCCCTCGGAATGAACACATTTTGTTGTTGGCAGCTCTATATTTTTTTTAAAGCGAGAGTCTCTTCTAGAACTATTTCCTCCCAATCAAAATGAAGAGCTGAATTCATCAGTTAACACTCCATAGCAACTAGAAGGCTTTCGCTGCTTCCTTCAGCCATTATTTCTCAAGACACAGCCAGGCGTACCCCATTAGCTGCAGCATGAGAGGGAACACTAGCAGGAACTTGATTTCCCTATTGAGACGGGGTAGCCAGGGAAAGCGAGCAAACAGATGTGCACACGTCTGGACAGAGCTTATAGGGATTCCAGCAAGTGAAGGAAGATGGAGTTCAAATACAGTGTGGTCCATGTGTCTTGACAGACATTGGGGACTTGAACAATGATTTATATTGCAAATCCCAAGTAGGTCATCATGGGGGACCTTGGTTAGACAGAGCCCCAAGCCAGAAGGACAGGCCCTTTCTGATCTGAAGATGGCCACTGCCGTTCCCTGCTGAGCTATAATCAACATAAGTTTACCTAATCCTTGTCTATGCATGACAGCCCTACTCTTTTCCAAAACCTGTGTTCTCATTGGCGCTTATGAGATCCTGTGATCCTATGTCTCTTTGCTTGTCCAGTGCAGACATCAGAACAGGCTGGCTTACAGCAGCTCCCTGTCCATCTCCAGTCCATGCCCAGACCCAAATGCCATGCTGGTGGAAAAACCCTCAGCCACCTGCTGACCAGGCCTCGACAATGCCTATCTTCTCTTGTAACCAGGGCATTCTTGCAGCCCATAGAGCCTACCTGTCAGCTTCTGATGAACTTGGTAGATGAGACAGAGCTCCCAGGAGGGGCCCAGGCAGCTGCCTCTGCTGTAGACAATAGGTGTGTGTGTGTGTGTGTGTGTGTGTGTGTGTGTGTGTGTGTAAAACCAATGGCTGTATTACTGTTTACATATATTATCTCATTTGGCCTTGAGGTAAAGCAAATATTATTAGCCCCACTTCATAGATGAGGAAACTGAATCCTAGTGCATATAAGCAGGTTCTTTATCAAGCCTGTGTTTGGGCTTAGAAGAATAAAATATGGTCCAGAACACTGTGGAGCTCAGTCTCCTGTGCTCAAGGCTACCCTGGTAATAATAATAATTCAGCCTTTCATAAATATTTATTGAGCTACCATTATGTATTGGTCAGAAGACAATCTTGCTAACCAGTGTCTACTGAGCAGGTGCTCTGGACCTCAACGAGGCAGTACAACCACCTTGGAGATCCAAGGTAGATCGTCATCCTCAGTATGCAAGCAGGTGTCAGAATTCTCATGTTACAAGTAAGGCACTGAGGCTGGACATTGGAAAGAGCCCCCATCTAGCTGGGGGGCTGCCTCAGGCTGTTTCTCTTTCGTTCTGAGTACCTCAGACCTCTCAACCTATATGTTCTGTCTTCAAGTCCAGTGCTCTCTTTGTCACTTGGTGGTACCTCCACAGAGCCCACTTCGCTCCAGGTAGAAAGCTCTGGCTTCACTATGTGGATTTCCCCTCTCCAGGATAGAGTCAGTCATCTTTGTGGGGCTGAAGTCCATAGCTGGTGTCCTGTAGCTGACCATTCCTCCAGGGGCCCAATGTCGCCCTCTGAGGCCATCTCTTGCTCACTGCTGCAGGTCTTCCTTCCTGAGAAATTTCACCCTTGGCCACTGAGAAGACCGCAGTCTCCAAGTATCACTTCTTGATTGCTGCCTCACACCTTACCCATCTTGGCTTCCTTCCTTGTGATTTTGTGATTTTGGAGCTAGCAAAGCAGCTGTGCTTGACACCTGCTTCTCCTGCCTCCTCCTCACCTTGCCCAGGTATCCTGGCAATCCACGACCACACACATGCCCAGGGCTCAGAGCATACTGAGACACTTGATCAATCTGTCTCCTGGCCATGTCTGAGGCTATTCTGAGCCCTTTTATCTTCAATGTATTGTCTACACTGTAGCCCCAAGCATTCCCTTCTGTCTTCTCTCAGGAAAGAGCCATCTTAAAGGTCACCAGTGGCTTCCAAATTCCCAAACTCATTTGCTGGTCCAATCATTGGCATTTTTGATCCTAAAGCATTTATCACTGGTGGCTGCACCTCTTGCTTTAAATCTTGATTTCCTGGGGGCTTTTGTGGGGGGGGGGGGGGTCCACTCCATTCTGTCTTAGAAATCATTTACTTGCAAGGAACTGAAATCTAAGTTAGCCCAAAAGAGCCTTTTGGAATGATTTTGCAGAATCACATGGAATTATAACGTTCAGGCTTGCCTAGAACTCATGTAGCCCCCAGTTGGCCTCAGATTTATGGTTATCCTTCTGCCTCAACCTCCCAAGTATTGGTATTACAGGGTTAATCTACCATACTTGGCTTGCACAGTTTTAATTCTCTCCTTTGGCTAATTCTGCATATATATAGTCAACAGACAATGCTTTCCAATGCAGCAGTTTGGTATAATGGTATACTCTTTTCAGAATCCATTGGCACCCTCCTCCATTTCCTACCAAAGAAAACCTGAAGCCTTGGTGAGATGCTGCAGGTACCATCAACCTAGCTTCTATGCATGTTCACTCTGCATGTCGCTGTCTGTTATTTCTACCACCATCTCACCGCTGTATTGTCCAGCCAGCCTACCCAACTCCCTAAACAAGTTTTCTGCTCCCAGATCTGTTTCTTAGCCTGCACCATTTCTTCTACAAATGTTCGTTTATACACCTTATTAAAAGCTCGTGCATGCTTCAATTTAGAGGTCAAATGCACTTTTGTGAAGTCTTTACTTCCAATGTAAGTGGTCTTTCTGCCTTCTGAGCACTTGAGATATGAGTCACTTATTTAGCCAAACCAGGCTGACACCCTGGGCAGAGCTTTACATCAAAGGCCATATCCATCCATCGTGGTACCTAGCAGTGGGCCCAGCCTATAAATAGGATCCCAGTTTGGGGGAGGGGGTGGCATGAAGTCAATAGTTGCTCTTAAAAACAAAGGAAACATCTATGGGCCATGTGCCCCACCACTGTGACCTAAATTGGTATTACCTCCTCAACTGATAGAGACCAACACTTTGAAGTAGCAGATCCTGGGTAGTTATAGCATGCCATAAAGTTTGAGTAGGTATCTAAAATGTTTTATGACAAAGCAGTTAATGGTCTCCCTAAATCCCAAGCACGGGATCTATCTGCTGGCCTCAGGGATGCTGACTCAGTGTCTATAGCCCAGACCTGCCCTCTGGACACATGCCTAAGGATCATGCAAGGAGATCTAAAAGAAGACCCATTTCCAGAACATGGTGAGACAGACAGTTGCTCCATGCTCGCATGGACCTCCTCAGGTACCTGGAGGAGAGTGGAAGGATGTCAAGATGTCTCTGAGGACACAGGGACCCGGTGGAGCTGGCAAGGAAGGCGCTGCCTCCCCTCAGTAGGCCTTGAGGAGTATGTTACCACAACAGACTAGATGAGTCATTGTCCCCTAGAGACACATTCTTCATCCTTCCAGACACTTGTCTCCTTAATGACACGCCGCTCCTATTTGTGAGTTGTCAATCACAGGCTCCCATCTCCTGACTCTGACTTTGCCATACAAACCCAGCCGAGCCAATCATAGATCTTCTATGAAGTTTGTCCTGCTGGAACTTAAGAAAGGAAGCACCTTGGGTCAGCAATATGACTCAATGAGTGAAAGCTTGCTCTGCAAGCCTAATGACATGAGACTGAGTACAGGAACCCATGTTTAATAAAAAAAAAAAAAAAAAAAAAAAAAAAAAAAAAAAAAAAAAAAAGGATAGGCAAGAGCGATGGCTCAGTGGCTAAGAACACTTGTTATTCTTTCAGAGGACCTGGGTTTGATTCCCAGTTCTCTCATGGTGGCTCACAACTGTCTGCAAAGCCAGTTTCAGTGAATCTGACATCCTCTTTTTGACTCCACAGGCTCCAGGCACACGTATGGTGAATATATATAGAACACTTATACACATAAAATAAAAATAAATAAATATTTTCAAAGAAATGGACACAGTGGCTTGCATCTGTTAATACTAGCATGCTTATAGAAAGATGGAAGACAGAGACAGGAGAATCACCTGGAAGCTCATGGGCCAGGTAGCCTGGAGCACGTAGTATAACAGAAGCAAGAAAGACCTTGCCTCAGCAAGGCAGGAGGAGAGAACTGACTTCCAAAAACAATTGTCCTTTGATCTCTACATGCTCATCATGGCATGTGTAAACTCTGCTCACACATCACATACATGCACTGATAATAAATAAAATAATAAGGAAAAATCCTGTCCAAAAAAAAAAAAAAAAAAAGAAAAGGAAAGGGGGGTAAAAGGCAGCATCTTTTCTTCAAGGTGAGAGCAGGGCTCATATAGGAGGCTGGGATGCTGACACTGCTCAAGCGTTTTGAACGGAAGGCTGGGGTGAGAGAATGAGGCCAACACTGAGAAGAGGAAAAAGGAAAGAGGATAAAGCCCCACAGTTCTTCACTCCACTCACCCGCAGGTCCAGCTACACCCTTGCTGTCTGTATAGTTTGGAATCTGTGCCAAGAAATTCCTCAGCTAGTTCAGCTTGAGTGTTTATCGCACACCATCAAAGAACCTAGACTAGCGGCCTCTATCTGGCCCCCAAATCCCTCCTTTGACAATGTCTGCCTCCCTGTCTCCCTCTTTTCCTGGAAATACATTGAGGAATAGAGTCACAGTCTCGTTCATCTTCACCATCGCTGTCCACGTCAGCAAATGTGAGCGAGCACCTGCTCAGTCCCAGGAACGGTGGGAGACAGGACTGCCAGTGAGGGTCTCTGCCTTCCAGGTGCTTCTGTGCACATCAAAATACAGGAAATTCCAAGGGCACATGCACATGCTGAGCACAGAGCTTCTTTGGAGTGAAGCATACATCAATCACTCCATGTGGAGTTTTTACAGAACACAGACACTCATAGCTGCAGAATATCCTCACCTTTTAGTACCAAACATTCTTTTCTTGGAAAACCATCCACCCCTCAGGACAGAGGGGTTTTTCCTTTATCTTAGTTACTGTTTTCAATAGAGCATTGTCTTTGTGAGATCTTCTTCACCCTGGCCCACTCTTAAATCAAGATCAAATCTGCTTGGCCATTTCTTTCTGGATTCCATTTGCAAGCTTAGCCAATTTCCCTTCCCAGAAACTAGACACACTCAGAAGCCTCCCATCCCCTAAGCCCCACTCTTTCACAGTGAATACTCTGTCTCCAGACAGATCCTATTCCAGAATGCAATCTGGGAATCTCCTGTCTGAATGCCTTCCCATATGTTTTCAGATCCTATTTAACGTCAATGGCTTTCAACGAATTAAATATGAGAAAAGGAAAAAAGAGCATTACGTACATTTCCAAAGAGATAATCTGTACTCAAAGGTATGCATTTAAAAATGGGAAACATTTAGCTATAGCTGTGTATTACTTACTTCTCTCATCACTGTGGTCAGATACCTGGGCAGAAGCGGCTTCGGAGCAGAGAGCGTTGTTTGCTCACGGTTTCAGTGGGTGTGGTCCAGCCCAGAGGGGCAGACATGGTGGCTGCAACAGCTTGGGCCGTGGCAGTGAAAGCTGGCAGCGCAGCTTGTTCACATGGTGGCAGAACATGAAGCAGAAAGCATGGGCCAGAATGAGATGCATTCACAGCCCTCAAGGCCTGTCCCTAGCAACTCACTTCTTCTTCTAGCTAAGTCACACTTCTCAACCTCCCAAAACAGTGTCATCGACTGGGGACCAAGGCTTCAAACACATGAGCTTATGAGAGATATTTTATACCCACACTATAAGAAGCTAGGAAGAAAACAAGGACTCAAAAATTGGTAGTGTCTGGAATCCCTGTGGGAGGCAAGGTTGTTCTTGGTATTTCATTTCTTTATTTGTTTTTTGAGACAGAGTAGCTCAAGCTGGCCTCCAGCTAGTGTTCCTCCTGCCTCAGCTTCCCAAATACTGGGATTATAGGCATGCAACCACCATGCCTGGCTCCTGTATTCCTTATTACCTTTCCTCTGTGGGCTCTGGACTATTCTGAGGCCCAGCCTCCGGCCAACAGTATCCAGACTTCCACTGGACAGACACGCTGGTTGTGAATTCAAACGGCTCACCTAGAGAACTCCACTGATTTATGGGTAATCCTTTTTCCTACTTTCCAGGGATACATTTTTCTTTCCCTTCGGTCTGAGATGATAGCTCATCGTTATCTGATTTCTTTCCAAAAACTTAGTGGCTTAAAGATGATTTATAATTCCTCCCATTCTATTCATCAGGAATTTGGTCTAGAACCTGCTGGGGTAGTTTTTCTATTCCACACAATGCCAGAGTATCCTCACTCTGCTGTTTCCAATGTCAGTGGGCTGAGCTGAAGGCCTGAGAAGTCTTTCCTTACCTGCCTGGAGCTTTACTACTCATCCATGGGACTGACTGACTTCTGCAACTGCTGATTGTTTCATGAATATTGGGTTTTCTTTTACATGGTAACCAGCTTTCCCCAGAGACAGACTGATGCCACTGGGCCTCTGAAAGGCTAAGACCAGAACTAGCCGAACAATTTTTTTTACCACATTTTGCCCATCCAGGCAAATCACAAAGTCATCCCACACTCAAGAGGATGAAGAATAAGCTTCAACTCTTGATGAATGGAGTGTCATGTACATGCTAAGGAGCCAGGAAATAATCATGATCACCTGCAGAGACCACCTGCCACATGCATTTTATCATGTGTCTTTCTTAAAGGTATCATGTACTTGCTCATTGTTGGTCTTAGAAATGCTCATCTGGTCCCAAAGAGGTCATTTATAAAAAGCAAATCTCCTTTGCAGTCTCATTCTGCCAAATTCTCATGCTACAGTCTCTATCCTGAGATCCAACATCTTGACATTGACCTCATTTTCCTGTTGTCAATATAAATCCAAATGTTGAACCCCAAATTAATTATTATTAAACCTTACTTAATTTTTTGTTTTGTTATGATAAGGCTATCATATGTATTATCATATGCATGATATATATGTCTTACATGTTATCATATATATATATAATATATATGTCTATATCATGAACATCAGATTTTTTTACATAACTAGCTTTCCCCAGAGACAGATGGAAGCCAAAAGGCCTCTGAAAAGCTAAGACCAGAACTGGCCCATCACTACTTTTACCATGTTTTGACTATCCAGGCAAATCACAAAGCCATCCCAGACTCAAGATATATATATATAGATAGATAGATAGATAGATAGATAGATAGATAGATAGATAGATATAGATAGATATAGATAGATATAGATATATAGATATAGATATATAATTATTATATTAAGATTAATTATAAATCATCTTTAAGTCACTAAGTTTTTTGAAAGAAATCAGATTTATATATATGAACTTGTATGTATGTATAATCATATATATGAGATATTATATATGTGATAGAATATACAGCTAACCTTTTTGACCAGAGTTGACAGTTTTTTCTGCAAAGAGACAGATGGTATTTTCGGCTTTTAGGCCATACAGTCTTGTTGCAACTACTCAACCCTATCTTTTGCCAAAAGCAACTATACATGTTACATGAATTTGCATGCTTGTGTTCCAATACATCTTTATTTACAAAAGCAGGCAAGTGGCCACACATTGTTTTGGGGCCATAGTTTGCTGTTTACTGCTTTAGACCAAAAAGATAAGTTTGCCTTTCAATTTAATTTTTTCTAATGGTTAGCTAATCACTTTTTACCAGAAACACACTTCGTTTAACCTATAACTGAAGGTATTAATGTGACCAAGAATAAAATATTCCTTTTATGCCCATGGTCATGAAAATGCAATACATCTTTAAAACATACAGGAAGTGTCTAAAGTAGCCACCAGATGTTCCTCCTGGTGGCATGCTGTGTTAGTTAGCTCTATCATTGCTTCAAGAGACCGGAGAGATGGCTTAGTACTTAAGAGAACTTGCTGCTCTTGCAGAGAACCCAGGTTCAGTTCCCATCACCCTCATGGTGGCTCACAACCGTCTGTCACTTCTGTTCCACAGGATCTGCCTCCTTGAGCACCAGGCATGCACATGGTGCACATACGTACATGCAAACAAAACAGACACATAAAATACATTAAAAATGCTAATCACTGTCATTGCTTTGATAAAGTACCTGGCAAAGCACCCTAAGGGAGAGTTATTTGGCTCACAGTTGGAGCTCAGCCCACCAGAAGTCCTGGTGGTAGGAGCTTCAGGCAGCTGCTTCAGAGTCAGGCAGAAAGAGAAAGGAGTGCTGGTTTGCATCTTCTAATTCAGCTCAGAACCTCACAGGAATGGTGCCACCCACAGTTAGGGTAGGTCTTCTCACCTCAGCTAACCCAGTCTAGACACCCCTTCACAGGAAGGCCCAGGGAGTTATGTCCATGGTGACTCTCAATCCAGTCAAGTTGACAGTCAGGCTTAATTAATCATAACACTTTGCATCTAGTCTACAGGTTGACCAGGTCCCCTTTCCCATGCATCTGTCTGTCTGAGTCCCACCCCTTCATCTGGGTTTCTGTGTGTGTTTCTGTTAATAGGCTCACTGACTCTCATGTCCATCTTTGTGTAGTCTGTCTCCAGTGTTCAACCTCTCTGTATGCATGTACCCTTCTCTTCTTCTTGCCCTCTCCCTCTGCCCCCTCTGTGTTCGTTTTGGTGTTTGTTTGTTTGTTTGTTTGTTTGTTTGTTTGAGACAAGGTCTCTCTATGTAGCCCTGGCTGTCCTGAGGCTCATTCTGTAGACCAGGCTGGCCCCACATTCACAGAGATGTACCTGCCTCTGCCTCCCAAGTGCTGGGATTAAAGGTGTGCACCACCATACCAGGGCCCCTGCTTCTCTCTTGACTAATGTCAGGTAGATTTTTTTTCACTATTTACTTTTTTAAAAAAATTTTTCCGTTCTTAATTCTCAAAATAGATATGTTACGATATCTTTCAAGTCTAAAAATCTTTCTATTATATAAAAAGAGATATGGCATGTAAATTGTTTAGCTTAGTACCTGGCACACAGTAAATACTTGGGGGTTGCATGCAGCCTTTTATCACTCTGTGACTTTCTAAGTAATTTTTCCCCTCACGTGGATCACAATTACCACCACAAAAAAAAAAAAAGTAGATCTTCTGTCTCCATCAGTAATACTTGGTTATTCTTTCTTACCTCTACCCAGGATATCAACTGTCCACATCCTCTCTGTCCTTGCTCTGTTTATTTGGGGAATTACCAAAATTGGAGAATCCAAGACAACCAGGAGACTGTGCCCAGTGTGCCTTTTTGTGCAGCCATAAGGAGATACTGTAGGCCTTCCCTAGCCCTCTGTCCACTCTGAAACTATGTATTGAACATTTGGTGGACACCGGTTGGGAGAAGTGGAGTCGGTAGGCATGTCCTGTCCTCTTGGCTCTCAGGGTCTACCGGAAGAAGCAGGCAATAGAGAAGAGAATGGGTAGCTACAGGAAAGAGGATCAGGAGTTGGGAGACAGAGAAGGGGTCTCTGAGGAGCTGCCTTTTAAGATGAGACCTAAGAGAGGAGAGCAGCCAGCTGTTGGGGCTAGCGGGAGGAAGGAGGATGAGCATGTATTAGGCAGGGGAGTCAGCCAGCAAAGTGGGCAGCAGGGGGGCCAGGCCCCAGACCCAGTGAAAGTCACTTTATTAGTTGCTTTTCTCATCACTGACAAAAATCTGACAGAAGAACTTAAGGGAAGAAAATTTCCTTTTGGCCAATAGTATCAGAGAATGAAGTCCATCAAGGCAGAGACAATGTAGTGGAGTAACTTTATGGTGCAGGACAAAATGGCTAAGACTTGTTCACATTTTGGTGGATTTGGGAAGCAGAAAATAAGACCAGAAGGAGATCCTGGCTTAATCCTCCGAGGCCCACTCCCACCTCCAACAGTCACGCCCCCCATCCCAAAAGTCCCACAGCCTCCCAAAACAGCACCACCTGCTGGGGACCAAGTGTTTGAGCACCTGAGCCTGTGAGGGACATTTCGGACTCAAACCACAGCAACTACCCAAGTTTCCGGTAGGTAGCTGGCACATACTGGCTTACATGTTAAAAAGATGCTTTTGACTATGGTAGGAGATCAGGTCAGTGGGTCATGTGAGGGAACAGAGACACCCCAGGGATGGAGGCAAGCAGTCGGGGAGGAAAGAAAAGAACAACGCTGAGATATTTTGGGAGGTAGAAATGACAAGATGGGCTGATGGATTAGATGGGAAGACGAAGGGGAGGGAGTTCTGAGGCTGATGCCAGGCTTCTGGTTTTAGTGCCTAGGTGCCCATTTAGGGGAGGGAGAGATGGAGCAATCAATAGTTCCATTCTGGACATGTTCCATCTCAGCGCATGAGGGGAGATGTCAAGTAGGCAGTCGAATATATGAGGCTGAGCCTGAGCTGGAGATATGAATTTAGGGGTTGTCAGTCATGGGAATGGAAATGATCAGCTGGTAAAAGGAGAGAGAGAAGACAAGAGAACCGAAGGCCAGGCCTGGAGACTCCAGCCATCAGAGGGTACGAATAGGAAAAGGTACCCAACAGTGGAGAGAATGGAGAGGAAGCTGGAGAGAGAAGAAGATAAGACAGGGGGCATAAAGCCCATTAAGGAGGCTGTCCTATGGGAGAGTGGAGGGCAGCTGGGAGTGGCCACAGTGTCACTCACATCAAGAGGCCAAAGGTGGTAAGAACAGACAGGGCCTCCCTCTATCTGGCCACATGAGAGCCGCCAGTGACAGCAGCTAGAGCAGCTTTGTGGACCAAGGTTGGATGAGAAGATGAAATGCATGATGGGAAAGTGGAGACCACTTATAAAGACAGCTCTTTTAAGCCGGGCGGTGGTAGTGCATGCCTTTAATCCCAGCACTTGGGAGGCAGAGCCAGGCGATCTCTGTGAGTTCGAGGCCAGCCTGGTCTACAGAGTGAGTTCCAGGAGAGGATCAAAGCTACACAGAGAAACCATGTCTCAAAAAACAAAACAAAACAACAACAACAACAACAACAAAAAGACAGCTCTTTTGAGACACTTGGCTATATGGGAGAATCAATAAAGAAATCTACCTACAGAGGCCAAACAACCAAGGCTGGGATGTTTGGGAACAAGTAATAGTAGCATGTTTAGAAACCAGCTACTTGATCACCGGGGAGTGAAAGGTCCCACCTCGGGTTTGTTGTGATTTTTTTTTTAAATGATGTGAGCTTACAATTGTGTAACAATTCACAGTTTATCAAGTGTTGTCACACACACTCTGACACTCCTCGAGGCTGTCCTTTGAGGTGTGAGCAGCATTGAGCTACAGATGAGGAAGCTGAAAACTTAGAGGAACTGAGTGACGAGCTCAAAGTCATAGTCAGCATGTACCCCCAAGGCTGTTGGTCTAACCAGGCTGGCACACCCTTTGATATTAGACACCGTAGCTGCCTTTCCTGGCTCCATTTAACTGTGCTTCAAAGCCCCCTTGGACTTCCGCGGATGCCCAGTTCTCTCCAGCAAGCGTCAGGAAAAGGAAGCATGCGACCTCCATATTTTGCCCAGGCTCCTCACTGCGGGGACTGACGCCATAGAGGGACTGTGGATAAGTCACTTCACCTCTGTGCTCCAATGTCCACATCTGTAAAATCGGGTTGCTAACAGGAGCAGCAGCCCAGGCTTATCATGAAGATGAGGTGGGATTTAAGAGTTCTTGGCACAGAGTTTGCAAACGAAGACTGCTCTCTGAAGGCTGCCCAGGATAGCTTTGATGTGTTCCTGCTTCACCTCTCCCCCTCTCCCTCTCCCCCTCACCTCTGCATATACCTTCATACCCTCACCTCTATACACACACACCCTCACACCCTTACCAACAAACACATACCATCACTTACACATATCCTCACCCCACACGTGTACCCTCCCACCCTCACCTCCGTACACACACAATCTCACTCAGAGACACAACCTTACTCTCACCCCTCTTACCTACACACACACACACACACACACACACACACACACACACACACTCACCCCCCTGGTCCCCTCACTCCCCTTCTCTTGGCCCATCCTGTCTCCTCCATCTCCGTTCCTCACCCCCTCACCTCTCACCATCCTTACATCCACACATACCATCACTTTCATCCTTACACCCCCGCCTCTCATTCCTTCACTTTTCATTTCTCACCCCTCACCTTCCCATCCCTACCCCTCACCTCCACACATACCCTCTACCCCCTCCCCTTTCCTCCTCACCCTCACCCCTCCATCCCCTCTCCCCTAACCCCGTATCCCTGTGTTCTGTTTATGAGTACCTTCTGCTGCTGCATGCTCTAGGCATCGCACACGCAGAGACTCACAGCCGTCTGGACTCCAGCAGCATGCACTTAATGAAGGGAGGGGTGTGGAAAGACACCTGTGCCCTCTCAAGAGCAGGCCAGGGCAAGACACTGCAGGGTGTCCGGAAGAGAGAAGGTCACATCTAGTCTGGCAGGTGGGGTAGACTCCACACAGGAAGGGGCCGGGAGGGTGGGGAGAACATTCCCCACGGAGCAAGTGGCTGCAGCTGAACAAAGACAGGCGCAGCCGGAAAGGGCAGGCCATCTTCGGGGGCTGGCGAGGAAGCAAGCTGTAACAACAGCTCTCTGGAGGGGTGGGAGCTCTTCCGGGGGGGGGGGGGGGGCTGGGAACAACAGCTATGGGGCTATAGGGCCAGCCCAGGGTGGCCTGACGGGAGGGAAAGGCTGGTCACAGGGAGCATGGCCCCAACACAGCCTTGCCCTGAGATTGTTCAGAACCCCACCTCAGAACAGACTTCATGTCTGTGATCCGGGGAGGTGGGACCAGACTGTCAGACCTCTTCCCATGCCCCATGTAGGTTTGGGGAGGTCCCTTGACAAGTGCTAACTGTGTAACAATCAAGACTGACCCAGCCGATCTGCTTCTCCCCACAATCCCCATAGGAGGCACCCTGAAACTAGCATCCCATGATCATCCAAGAAGAGATGTACAAGGGCCACTTCACAGGATCAAGGAGCATGTGCTCACTCCAGCCACCCAGATTCAGGATAAAAGGGCTAGCTTCCAACATGTGGGGAGGCCATGTTCCCTCCCCTCCTGCTGGGTGGCTCCAGGGCATGGCAAACATCTGGGACACTCAAGAGGCAGCAGGGTAAAGAGGGTATCAATGCTGGACATTGTGTGAAGACTCCCCCACCACATCCCGGGAGAAGGACACTGGCTTTGCCCATCTTGTAAGCTTTAGTCAGACCCCTGGGCTCACAGACCTGCCGGGCTGTCCCACTCCAGCTTGGGGATTGCCAAGTATAAGATAGAAAGCCTCTACATGGAAACGTTCTGGTGTAATGTGAGAGGGCAGGTCCAGATGCACGCCCTGGAGCCACACTCGTGGTCTCCTCATTTGGTCCAGTTTCTATCCTACAGAAGGGAAGAGTGGAGTCCAGAGCCAAGCCACCACCCTAACTGCAGCAGTGGGGGCCTCCATGAAGCAGCGGTCTCAGAGCGGAAGGCACTTTGCAGACGATGTAGAGTGCTGTTGCAATGTATAGTTCTTGTTACCTCCACCGCCGCTCATGTGAAGCTCATGGACATTCCTCAGAGCCACGACTTTGGGGAAGCTACCAGAGAAATAAACATGGACAGGACTGGGCTTGGCATCACAGGCAGCAGGGAAAGAGCATAGAATTCCTGCCCTGAAGAGAGAAGCCCAGTGGCTGCTCACAGGTTGTGTGACCTTGGACCTCACTTGGCCTCTCTGACCCTCAGTTTCTTTTTCTGAAGCACCCCCTACCTTTTTCTGTCTGGGTTATGTGGGGCTCGAGCAAGACAATGAATGGCAGTCCTCTTAGCGAGGCCGACATCCCATGAACACTGTGGTCTGGTGGACGTAGTGTGATAGAAGAGCGGAGGGCCTGGGGCTTTCAGGACTAGTATTTAGCCCTCAAAAGTCACAGCCCTGGGGACGGAGCCAGCTGCTGACAGCGTTCTGTCTCTCCCACCCCGACGTGTCTTTAAAGGTAACGTCGCGCCCTTGATGTTCAGCTCCCAGACACACTCCATCAAGGTGTCTACGGCGCACCCTCCCCTCACCGGATGCTGACTCAGCCCCCATGAGCTCCATCTCCCCTTTCTCTCCATGGGTGCCAGAAGGCTCTCGGCCAGCCACCAGCATCCCCCAGACTTCCCTGGCTTCTGGTGACAAAGGAGAAGGCCAGGTTGGATCTGATTCAGGACTAAAATTTCTCCCGAAGACCTAGGCGAGCCTGTCTGTTGTCCTCCCTGGGTCATCTAAGTCAGCACTGCACTTCTCATGGGAGGCGCACTCAACTGTAAACACAGGCCAGCCGGCAGGCCCCGGTGAATGGGGCGTGGGGGGGTTTCTCTGGAGATCCTGGCAGGTCACTATTCTGGGCACGAGGCATCGTGCTTGGCCATGCCGCCTGGGAAAATCTTGGGTACCCTCAATTTGGAAAGGTGATGGGAAGACACTGACTGAGGGACCCTTGAGCCCACAGGACTTGGGTGCGAGCTCAGAGATTTCACTCAGTAAATACTTACTGAGCACCTACTGTGTGCCGGGTGCTGTTCTAGGTAGTAGAGCACAACGTGGAGGAAAGGTTCTACTCTGGTGGAGCCCACATTCCAGTGGAACCAGAGAGAGCAGGGGAAGAGGAACAAGAAGACAGACTGGTAGAGCTGTGGGCTAGATGGGGACAGTGGAGGAAGAGGAAGTGGGTAGAGGTACAGATCATAAGGAGGGCTTGAGGGAGGTGGGGGAGGGAGCCCGCTGTGCGGCTGTCTAGACCAGCGTCCCACATGGAGAGCACAGCAAGGGCAAAGTCCCTAGAACAGACGCATGTCTGGGGCTTTGGTGTGACTAGGAGGCTGCATGGGTTCAGGAGAGACAGGCCGATTCAAACTCTGTCCCAGTTCCCTAGAAAAAGATCCAGCAGGTTTGCTGGTTAACCCCCGGATACGTTGGTAGTCTCTTGTCCCAGGTGCCATAGAGCTGGTGGTTCCTGCTGGCAGACAGTTGTCTCAGCTCTCAACAACACAGGCTTCCCCAGGGACCACTCACAGGGGTGGGTGCTCCTGGGAGAGCAGAAGGAGGCCTGGGCACAGGCACCCTCACTGATCAGGCAGACCTGATACTGTTTGCCCTCAGGAAGCACTCACCACCTCTCTGAGCCTCAGTTTCTCTGACGGACCTCATCTGTTTCTCCTCTGTGAAGTGAGTGACTAGCAGCATGGCTTCCCATGCCAGCCTCCACCGGGATTTTGTTAGCTGTCAGGTTGTTAATGCTAAGTTAATGAGGTCATCAGTGGGAAATCGCCTTTTACGGTGAAATGGGCAAAGTAAATGTCCGGGAGGTGTTTCTTCAGCCAGGCCCTTAGTTTAGGGATTGTCCCTAGCTGCCCACTCCCCTCAACCAGCCTGACCCTTGGATTGTGTTTTACATGGCTCTGATGCACTTTTCTCTAGCCTCACTTTCTTTCTGAGCTTCCTGAGACAAGGCTCCTTCCTGTGCATGCCAGGGACCAAGTTACTCGAGCTACAGTGGGCTTTGAGCTCATTGCCCTGCTCCAGTGAGCTGGGTGGACCCAACCACTCACCCTCAAAATCCTCTCCCTGTTCCTTCTCCAGGTACAACGGCCCCAACCTGGTGTTGAAGTACGACCGAGCCCAGAAGCGGCTAGTGAACATTGCAGTGGATGAGCGCAGCTCACCCTACTACGCCCTGAGGGACCGGCAGGGGAATGCCATTGGGGTCACAGCCTGTGACATTGACGGGGATGGCCGTGAGGAAATCTACTTTCTCAACACCAATAACGCCTTCTCAGGTGAGGGTCAGGTTGTCGGTCTTCTTCCTGCCCCAGCTACCTCTTCCCTTCTCTGACAGCCCTTTTCCGGGCTGCTCTCTGCTGCCTCCAGGATCTCCCTGTGCTGGGCCAAGACCCCAGGATGAGCCTTCATCTCCTGTGATGGGGCTTGGATTTTCATCCTCGGGACCCTGGACGGGGACAGAGGGGCATGAAAACGACAATCTTCTCCCTCAGACTGGTCATCCTTTTCTCCTGCAGCCTAAGACACCCTGCCCCCCTCCCCTCCTCCCCTCCTCCCCTCCTCCCCTCCTGCCATCCCACCACTGGTCCTCCAGCTCATCCCCACTCCCCTACGCCACTTCTGAAGTCAACAGATGTCCCCAGGTCATTCCCATGCTACCCCAGGCCTTTCTCAAATGCTCTGTAGTCCTGGAGTTTTCCTGTCAGCTTTTAGACTAGTTCAAGGGCTTCTCCCACTGAGGTGCCAGACTGAGCCTCTGGATGTCCGGGCAGTGATGGGGCCGCAACCCTGAGGGAGGCTGACCTTGAGTTCTCAGAACCTCCTCCAGCTCTTTTCATATTGCCCCGTGCATCATCCCTGCCACCTGAGGGTCTCTGTTAATGCATTCCGGCTCCTCGGGTCTGGGGATGAGCCTGTTGTTTCTGACTGCTCCTGGGCTACCAGGCGCAGATGGCCCAGAGACCACAGGGAAACTGATGTCCGTCAGTCTAGTGGTGGCTAATATAAAGAAAACCTCATGTGTGCCAGGCCCTGACCCCCAGACCTCAGAGCTTTATTTCAGGCTGCCCACAGCACTCTGATTAGTGAATTAGTAGTCTTACATTGAAGAAACTGGGGTGCTAAGAAGCTTACTCACCTTGAAGTCCCTAGATTCAAACCCAGGGTCCCACCCCAATCTATCCTTTGCATCAAGACATGCTACAGCTCTTCTCAACCCTCTGTCCTCAGGGAACCTGGCTACAGTAGATACTAGGATCTCAGAAGTTAGAGGCTATATTCTTGGGGCTGCAGACCCTTACCCCTGACCCACATTTTCTCAGACCTAAACCATACTCACTAATAAGCCCACTCCTGTAGCATCTAGAGCATCCTCAACCACAGCACCCCCTAGAGGTGAGGTTGGGTATGCACAGGACAGACTCTTGCTCTAACCTGTGGTTCAGATTTCCACAAACAAGCACTGTCCTGAGCTCTCCAAGGTCCCGGAGGCTACAGTGCCTGGCTACAGTGCCTGGCTACGGACCTTGCCCCACAACACACACACACACACACACACACACACACACACACACACACACACACACACACACACACCCCGGTCAACACACACAGGCTTTCCCCAGCTGCCAGTCTCAATCCAGCATCCAGCCCAGGCTGCCCCTGGAGTTTGGATTCAGCCAGTTGCATGAATGGGAGGTAAAGAGGTTGGGGCCCTGTGCCAGGGGCTGGGGTGGGCGGGCTGGCTGGCTGGTAGCCAGTCTTGTGCCGCCAAGAAACAATGAGCCACAGCCCCGAGTGGTGTTTTATGGGTTTTCATCTCATCTTGCCACCGAGTGAGGCCTGAGAGATGGTAATTATCCCAACACAAATATCAGGGCATGATTACCCAGCTGGATTTACTGCCCTCTCTCCACCAGGCTGAGATTGGATTAGGACACGATTAATTGATGGGCTGATCAACTCTTTAATGTGGGGCAAGGTCAGGAAAAGATCAGAGTCTAGGATGCCTGCAGAAGGTACAGGTCCCCAGGAAGGCCCTGGAAGGCTAGGAAGCAGGAACGGGGACAACTGTCCTAATTGGACTCTGCCGGCAGGATGCCAGAGAAGGGAACAGCTTCCCCCAAGCCAAAGCACCTGGAGGAGACCCTAGGGCCGTCTCCAAGGCAGCAGCCCTTCCCATTCTCTTGGAGCACTTACTGTGAATCCCAGAGTAGAGGCTCTGTAGAGCTTCCTGGGGGGGGGGGGACAGCCTCCCGCTGAGCTGCCACAATCAAACAAGGCTGGAAGTAGGCTAGGACCCCGTTATCAGACTGTGACACTCAACTCTCAAGTCCACACTGCAGCCCAAGACGATGGTCACTACCTGGGAATCATGCCAGTTCTGTGTTAGCCAAACAATGAGGGTCCCCCACAGATGTACCCATTTCCCGGACAAATTGCTAGTGACCACCTGCTATGTGCTGGCGCTGTTGTAGGCACCGAGGATGCCTCAGTGTGTGGAACACTGCAGCTTCTCTCAGCGTCCGGCATCCTCTCCCAGTCCCTGATCTCTAAGACCCATGAGAGAAAGCCCCTATATTGGTTACTGTGACTCCCAGTGGCCCCAGCCAGGTCTTTACTGTCCCAGGAGCTTAATTAAAATTGAATAATAATTAAGTCTCAGGAAGAAAAGGTGAATGAGCCACTGCCTAAGAAGAGGAAAGCCAAAAGAGATGTCAGGGGGAAGCAGGCCACACAGAAGACCTGGCCGTAGGAGAGGGGTACCAGGACACCTGGAGGGGCAGAGGCAAGGACAACAGTGCCCAGCGGCCTCAGCCCCAAGTGTACACCTCCCGATGACCTTCTGTGGGTTTGAGGGATGTCTGTGGGTTTGAGTTAATTTTGTAGTTGAGTGATCCATTGATTCATCAACAGGGGGTGGGCATGGAGCAGGGGCATTTGTGCCATGTCAGCACTTCCTTGGGTCCAGCCCAGACAGCACTCGGCCATCGCCACCCTGCGCTCTGTGGCGGTCCTGAGAGCTTCTCTGGGAGCCTTAGCCAGCCAGTGAAGTCACGTGGCCTGTGGGGTGTTGACAGTCTCTCCCTCAGCCAGCTTTCGGGATGTTAGCACTGAAGTCCCTGGAAGCACCTGGGTGCCTGCAATGCCCTCTGGGAGTCAACCCATGCAGACTTTCCTGGGTGACCTTAGACAAGATCTTGACCCCTCTGTGTTCACTCATCTGTAGAACAGGAACCATAGGACCTGACAAACTCTCCTGCCTCCAGAGGCTGCAAGACCGTATTCAAGGGCCTTCTGGTTACCTGCCACCCTTCCCGGTGCAGCCAAATTGCTGGGCTAGCCTTCTCCTGTTTATCCCACTTTCTACAGCTTTGCCTGAAGTTCAAACTTGCTATTCTTCCCACCTAGAATGCTTTTCCTGCTGATTTTCCCGGGACTCACCCTTCGAATAAGGTCTCTCTCAGCACCTCATCTCAAATTATGCCCTGTATCTTTAGCTGGCTTATTTGCCTCCTGCCTCTCACTCCTGTCTGAAAGGGGGTCGTAGGCTAGCTCTGTCTGACTCTTTGTCACTTTGTACCCCAGAACCCATAGAGGTGCCTGTCACTTAGCATCAAATACAGACTCTTGAGTAGACAACTGGAATCAAGGGTGAAAAGATCTTACTTTGCACTGCATTTGCCAAACAACCCTGACAGCATGGGGTGATGCTGAGGCAGATGGGGGTCCCAACGGGGCTTGGCTCAAGGCTGGAGAACTGGAGAGGGACCAAGAGAAGAGGAGGACTAACCACACTCCCAAGAAGGCCAAGGCCTGGAAACCCACGTGTGCTGAACTGACCTGGGAAAAGGCCAGCCAGGGTGCTCCCACGGGAGTGTGCACAGGACAAGGAGGGGTCGAGAGGCAGAACCTCCCTCCACAGAGCCCGGGACCTCCTGAAGTTCTTGGGCAGAGTCCTCCCCATGGAGATCCCACCCTGACCCACCCTGGCTACTTCACCACCTAGCCCTGACGGGTAGTGTGCTGGTGGGCGGGTCAGCACCAACTGTGGACCCTCATTTACTTTCTTTTCACCCACTCAGTAACGAGCATCCGACTTCTGTGTGCACAGCACTATTGCAGTCCACATTCCTAGAGACTCCTTGGGAGGTCCCACACTGGCACTTATTTCTGTGACTCCCCTTTGAAAAGTTCAGAGCCGTGTTTTTGGGTGTGTCTTGTCTTCCTCCGAGGACCTCTATTTTAACCCTTATGCCTGAACCTATATTAAAATATCTCCGTTAAACCCCAGCTCTGCCTCATAGACCTCCCCCTCTTGTGCACACAGCATGCCCTGATCACAGATCTGCTGTTTGCATTTCCAGTGCACTTTGGATATTAGCTCACAACAGCATACAGAAGGATCTCACATTCTTCTATGGCTGTATAGTACTCCTGTGTATAGACTTGTCATTAGCGGAATCACTCCTCTATGGGGAAACACCGAGATTGCTTGCAATTCTTTTCTCCTTACAAAGAATGTCACTTAATGAACGAGTTCGTACAATCCACCATTTCCCATGATTGCGCAGATATTGGTAAGATAAGCTTACAGAAATGTAGTGACTGTGTCAAAGGAATATACACATATAGCTCAGAGTGCCAGATGGCCTTCCCTGGGGGCAGCACTTACCACACTGCCTCCATGTCCGATGAGCAAACACTTGCCAAGGCTTACCAACACAGTGTTCCATCAATTGTGTTTTCAGTATTTGCCAATCTGAGAGGAAAAAAAATTGATTTCCAAGTGTAGTTTTAATTTTCATTTTTCTTAAATGAGTGAGGCTGAGAATATTTTTATATATTTGACTCTCTTGTCTGCTCCTAGCCTTTGCCCATTTTTTTCCCTATTGACTATTGGTCTTTTCTTATTGATTTGGAACACCTCTTTATAAATTAGGAAAATTAGCCCTTTGTCTGAGACACACGTTACGGTTGGTCTCCCTGGTTTGTCTTGTTTCTCTTGTCTTTGCTCCTAGTGGGTTCTGAAATCCACTGTGAAAACTTCCACTCTCACACGCTCAGATTGCTGACTCTCCCTTTACAGCTTGTGGGCTGTGTCGCACCTAGAGGGGCCTTCTGCAGGGACACTGGTAACCTCCCAGGTGTCAGTTACCAGCTAGAGAGAAGGAGGAGGATCTGGGCAGGTTGCACTTCCAGCCTCCTCTGCCTACACAGCAGATGGGCCATCTGCTCTCTAGAGAGGCACCCCTCCTTCAGCCAGGCCGGCTCCAGCTGCACCCAGAGGCCCTGCACCTCACTCCCCATGGTGTGATGCTGGGCTGGCAGCTTTGGAATCAGCTGGAAACTCAGAAAAACACAGGTTCTCTCCAGCTTGACCCCACAGCTGCTAGCCCAGAACCCATTTGCAATCTTCAGGAGCTTCCTGTGCCCCAAGAAGTCCAGGGGGTGTATGTTAGTGTATGTCATCTCATTTATTTCTGAGTCTCCACCCTTTTCTGCCAATCCGCCCTGAAATGGATTCTCGGGTCTCTGCATCCCCAGCCTACTTTCCCTTAGATTCAGAGTCCCGGTTCTCAGCTGTCCCAGCTTGGCCCCATTTCAAAGATGAGTTCAGAAACTGTATGCTCCCTGGCCAGCCTGTATTGTGCCGCATCCCATGTGGCCAATGAGCAGTGTGACCGGAGAGAGGCTGCCAGAGCAGCACCATAGAGTAAGGGAAAAAAACAGGTGTTGTGACACTTGTCTGTGGCCTCAGCACTGAGGAGGCAGAGGCAAGATCAGGAGTTCAGGGTCATCCTTAGCTACGTAGTGAATTTTGAGGATAGCCTGGGCTATATGAGAGCATGTTTTCAAAAACAAAAACTGGGGACTAGGGAAATGAATCAGTAGAGTGCTTCTGAGTTCAATCCCCAGAACCCACATAAATAAATCAGGTCCCAACACCAGGAAGGTAGAGACAAGCAGATCCCTGGGGCTCACTGGTTAGGTTTAGCCCACTAGGCATGCTCCAGGCCGGAAAGAGACCCTGTCTCAAGAGGAAAACAAAACAAAAACCAAAGTGGACAACTCCTGAGGAATGACAGCCAAAGTTGTCCCCTGACCTACACATGCACCACACACACAAATACTCATGAGTATTGGGTCCCAGAGTTCATCACTGTGGTCTTAGCTGAGGACCTGGAGCTTTTCCCACTAGCCTCGTAACACTGGGTGAGAGGGCTGTGCCACATCATGCCAGTTAGGAGCTGGGCATTGCCATCACTCAGCAGCTGTGCAACTTCAGGCACAGGAGTTGATACCTGAGCCCCAGTTTGTCTGTGTGGCCTGAATCGTCTTGGGGAGATTCTGGAGGAGGATAAGGAAGCTGGCAGAGGCACCCTGCAGAGTCTCCCTCTTCACTCTGGGGTAGAGGGAGGAAGAAGGGACCAAGAATTCTACCAGGGACCCTGTGAGCCTGAGTTCATTCTTTTGAAATACATGCTTTGTCTGAACTAGTTCTCTGTCCCCTGGGGCCATCACTGCTCTGCTGGCTCTCCATTGACTAAGTCTTGTGAGGCATTTGAAACTTAATGTCACAGTTGCCCCCTGGGATGCGGTTTGTTGAGGACTGGCCTGGTCATGCCCTATAATTCCCTGGAGGAAGGGGAAGAACTGGACAGAGATGATCTTATTGTTTATGGTACTTATCCTGTGCTGGTTTGTTGGAAGCACTTTGCAGACATTGACTTATAACTGCCTGATGGAGAGGCAGCCATTCCCATTATCCCATGTCATAGCTAAGAGAAGGACAAGTCCGTGGCTCCCTAAGATCAACCCACAAAGGGATGTTGCTGGCTGTCACACAGCCACCCAGCTGTTTGGTGGTAACCTTTGTGCCTAAGAGCTCCCAGACTCACCCCTGTGACACTGACCTCCAGAGACCCTCCCTAGCCCTGGACATCCTTTTCCTGGGCCCCACTCTTTCAGTGTCTCCTCCAGGGACTCAGGAGAGCTTCCTTCATCCTCCCACATTACTGACAGTCCCTCCTCTTTCTGAGTACCGGCCCACTTTTGTGTGGGGCCCCGGGGCAAAGTGCAGCTACAAGAAGCCAGGAGGCAAGGCCCACTTCAGCAGTGACTTGGGCCAGGGGCCAGGGCTGGGTGTTTATTGCCTGTGCCATCGACCCGCACAGCTTGCTGTTTATCTGTCTTCCTGACACACCTAATTACCCAGGTTGCAGCTGCCAGCGCGTTTTCTCTTCCTAAATCACGGGCTCCCAACCCTCCTGTCGCCCAGGCCTCCAGGCCTCTGCCTGCAGAGGGCTGCCATTGATTTTACCGTTCCCGTTTATGATCTACAAGGCTCCACATCGCTGTTGCACATTTTACCTTAATTAGTTTATTCTTCTGGGCATCTCTGGTGAGCCTAGAAGCCATGAGACCCAGTGAGGACGGACCAACGGTACAAGATACCCAGATTCCTTGGCTACCAAGCCCAAAGCCTGTTCAGACTTGAGCAGCCTAGACGGTGACTTGCTAAGCCAGAGCCAGCATAGTTAATGAACAGGTCTCCAAAGAAGGGTTCCATGGCCACGTACATCTGGGAGAGGCTGGGCTCAATAAAATTAAGTAGACAATTTGTTGCAATCTTTTCAAAGTTTTAATAAGTTGATATCTATTGAGAGGCTTCAAAGGTTGGGCAGATACAGTCCTTCCCAGACTTGGAGGATGGTGGAATTCTTCCTCCAAGTTGCTCAGAGAAACCAATGTTGCCCACCCAAGCTTTGGTGAAACGTATTTGATGTCATTTCAGGAAGTGGGTAGGAGAGTTAAGTGAGCCCCAGTGTGAATGAGATGGACAAGGGTTGCTCTCTGCTGGGGAAGGCTGGAGACCTGCAGGGGCCATCTTCAGACCCACCCCAACCCCCCACCTCACCCTCGGCATCTGAATACACTGGCAAGCTGCTGCTGCCTCACATAGCCCCAGTGATGGCAGCTACACCCTAAGTCATTGTCCACAGATCTGAAATCCAGAACATTCTGGAAGCCTCCAGCACTTTTTTTTTTTCCTTAAGTTTGTGAAAAATTCACTAGATAACAAAACCTGTCCTGAGCTGATGTGAGCTATTTATAAGCTTTATTTATCCCACTTAATGTGAATATTCATGTTTCACTGCAGAAATATTAATGTGTTTAATTATGGGGTGCCACCCCCAGTCCCTGCTGGGGGTGTTATGTAATCAACAGTGTTCGTACATGTTTCCTTCCTAGAAGATGAAGGAAGAATCTGGGTTTCTAAACACACTGGGCCCTGAGGGATTTCAGTGAGGGGCTGTGTCCCTGCGGGGGTGCAAAGCTATCACTGTGTGCTCTCATCCTGTCTGACCTGTGACCAGACCACATGTGTGTCTTCACACGACTGCCACAGCGACACTGTGAGCGAGGACAGCTATTACCTGTCATTCTCAGACGAGGAAAGAGAGGCTGGAAAGGGATAAGGAACTTTCCAGAACCTCAGACTACACGCACGTGTGCAAGAGCATGCGCGCGCATGCACACACACACACACACACACACACACCACAGCGTGCCTCCCAAGACACAGCAGCCTTGTGCAGACCTGACTCCTCAGAAGCCCCCACCTGAAAACACCCTGCACTAGTCAGCCTCCCTGCTCCTCGCATGGGTGTTCTTCTGAGGGAGCCACCTGGTGGGTTGTGTACACAGTGGTGCCACCTGCACACATTCACACATGCATCTACACTCCATCGCACGCCCTCATACACTTGTCTGTATTCTCACACATCTATTCTCAGTCTCCCACCAGTGCACACTTGCTCCTGTGAATTCTGACACACTCAACTACACACATTCTCATGCTCACACTGACTCAAACTCATCCTGAACACTCTCACTTTCACTCACACTCATTGTCACTCATGCTCCCACATTCACTCTCACCTGTACACCTGAGTCTTGCACACTTACCCATTCTTGTGCTTGCAGTGATTCTTACTCTAACACACTTGTGTTCACATCCACACTCCCAGAATCACTGACTACCAAGCCTGTGAAGTGTGAATCTGAGCAAGTAGCTCATCTTTAAAACGGGGAAGTCAGGGACTGGAGAGATTGATCAGTGGTTATGAGCACTGACTATTCTTCCAGAGGATCTGGGTTCAATTCCCAGCACCCACATGTCAAATCACAGCTGTCTGTAATTCCAGTTCCAGGGGATCTGGCATCCTAAACACCAATGCACATAAAATAAAAATAAAGTTTAAAAAATGGGGAAATCATTTCTGCCTAATACAAGCTATTTTAGGGGACATTGTACCAAGCGTTTAATGTACAGCATCTCCTTCATTCCTCATAGAGAGCTTGAATGTGGTTACCGTCATCCCATTTACAGATAAGAAAACTGAGGCTTAGAGATGCTGAGAAACCTGCCCAAAGTCTAGAATCTAGATCTAACTGAGATTGGAACTTTTGCTCACTGATTCTAAACCCCAGGCTTATAATCACTGCTCCATGCCATCTTCTCCTTGAGCCTCTCTCCTGGGGCCAGCCAGAGTCAAGTTCACAACTGGGAGCAGAAAGGAGCCTTGCCTGCAGAGGACCTCCTTGCATCTAACCACCTGACCTCTGGCCCCAGCCACCTCGTGGCAAATGCCAGGAGACAGAACCAGAGACTCCCTGTCCTCTGCCCACTGTCCATCCACCATCCTTTCTTTCTCTCTCCAGGTGTGGCCACGTACACAGACAAGTTGTTCAAGTTCCGTAATAACCGGTGGGAAGACGTCCTAAGTGATGACGTCAATGTGGCCCGTGGAGTGGCCAGCCTCTTTGCCGGACGCTCCGTGGCCTGTGTGGACAGGACGGTGAGTGCAGGGACACATGAGGGCCTGGGAAGAAGCAGAGGGACCCCTTGATGTGAGAGCCAGGAGAGGACTCCTCAGGTAGACGTCCCCTTGTGGAATAGTGACAGCCACCTTGAGGTCAGAGCCCAGGGCTGTCCCACCTTGGTAGCTGCCAATGTCCCACACAGAGTAGAAGCAAAATACTAAGAACCAAGGCTTCAGGATGAGTGAAATCGTATCTATCTCTTGTGCAGCCCTCCCAGTGACCTGACCCCGTGGAAGCAACAGAGGGGTCATGATCATGAATATCAGATTCTTAGGGGAGAGCAGAGGCTCGGCTTGGAGCAATGGCTTAGCTGGGGACCCAAAATAGATCAGTGACATGTCTAGGACATGCAGCAAAGTCCAGTACCGAATGGGATGCTCCTTCATTCGTTCAACTAATACTAAATGCCCCGGTGAAGAAGGCACTGAGTTATGTGGCCTCCTGTACACATTTATAGAATATTGAAGGTGTGACAGGGAGTGCAAAAGTGGTCAAGGTAGGGTTGCCTGAATGTTCTTAGTTCATCAATGGTTCCATGAACACCTTCCTAGTACATCCTACCCAGAGGTGTTCAACCCAAAACATGGGGAGGTTTGCCTGAATGGAAGTGGAAAGAGGGGGGCTGCCGTCCGTGACCTGAGCTAGGTCCCAGCAGCCCGAGACAGACTTCTGGAGAAGTGGTTTGTCCCTCCTGTCACCTGGTCCCCTGCCACCCACCTGCTCGGCTCTGTAACAATAATCACTGCACTGGAGTCCCAGCTGCTGCCCTGCTCCATAGGGCATCTCTGGCCCCAGTTCTGGGGCTGAAGGGGGGGGGGCTCCAACTTTGGATTGAGATGGCACAGAGGGGTTGAGGATTCAGTGTGAATGTTCGCAGCAGGGGCCTCCAGGCCTTGGGGGAAGGCAGGTGCCAGGTATAAATATTTATTTCTTAACAAGCTGGTACTGGGAAGAGAAGCCAAGCTGGGCTGTGAAGCCACATTTAGCCCTGACCTGAATCCATGCCACCTGGACTCCTGCCTGGTGGGAGGGGACAATGAGGCGGGTCTAAAGTTCCGAGAGCATGGAAGGCCGTGGGTGTCAGGTCTGGTCACAGCTGGGGATCTTGTCCACATGCCTCCTGCTTCCCGCCTCCCTGGTCAAGGCTAAGCCTCTCACACTGGCCTAAGTGAGAAGGTCCCCCAGAACTGGAGGGAGGAGCTGAAGGTTAATCACAGAGATGCTCTCTAGGTCCCAGCAAGGTCATCCACACACTGGCGTTGAAACACACGACAAAGGGCTGTGTAGGAGGCAATGGGAAAGGGGCCAGCACCTCAGCACAGTGGGTGATGTGCAGAAGCTGCCTGCTCCCCATGGGGCCTCACTCCATCCTCCCAGGCCTTGGAGAACTGGGGAAAAAGCCTTTCAGTGGGTCACCACGAGGGGAAAAGGTGCTTTCTGAGTCTACCACCTTGGCCATTCCTGGAGCTTACGAATTGTGAAGAATGAGCTGGGAGAGGCCAAGGCCCGTGTGGAAACTACAAGACAGGGATGCGGTGTGGCATAGGAAACACAAGAGCAACAATGAAGGACGAGAGACAAAGGCAGCCTCCGCTTGCGCAGCTAACCATGCATGGAGTCCCGTGCACAGGACTCCTCTTCCAGAACCTTTACAATAGCCCACGAGGTACCAGCTACCATTATCACCTTCTACAGATATGGAAATTAAGGCTTGGAGCAATTAAATAACTTGACCTTGGTCACATAATAAATGGCAGGCACAACTGGGAATTGAACTCTGCCTGCCCAAAAACAGCACACGCCTCTTCATCCCTCGGCTACCCTGGCTCTGGGTACGGTGATAATAGACAGACGTCTCTAACCCAGGCGTTCTGGAAGCTCCACTCAAGCCAACTTCTCTTGACCCCACAGCCCCCACCTAGGGTGGGGGGTCTTACGGGTCAGTGGTTCTGAAAGTGTGGTCCCCAGACTATTGTTGGCAGACCCAGTGTTAGGAAGGAAGATTCAGAGGCTGCGGAGATGACTCGGCAGGTAAGAGTGCTTGCTGCCTAAGGACCTGAGTTCAAATCCCCAGAAGCCATGTAAAAAGCCAGGCATGGTTCTGCAGGCACTTGTAATCTAGTCCTGTGGGGTTAGAGACAGGAGGATCTGTGGGGCTTGCCAGCCACCAACCCAGCTCTGGGGTCAATGAGAGATCCTGTCTCAGGAGAACATGGTGGACAGTGACGGAACAGGACACAGGATCCCTCCTCTGGACTCTGTGCGTGCACTAGTGTGAACAGACCTTGTCTGCTCTATCCCTCAGACCAGCTCAATCAGAAATGCCAGGGATAAGACCCAGAGACACAGTTCAGTTCAGGGGGACCTACAGGATGTTGTGATGTGTGATCAGGGGAGTATGTCACTGGCCCAGCCATGCACCCCTACTCTGCTCTGCTCCAAACCTGGGGCACCCTCCTGCCCTTTTATCTCATCACACTCACCTTCCTGGATCGAGCTCAAAGCTGATCTCTTACAAGAAGCGTCCCCTGGTCAATAATGATTATGCTTCATGTTTATATAGCATTTTTATCTTTTCAAAGACCTTTCACATACATTGTCTCATTTCATCTTCTCAACCACCCTGCCAGGAAGCAGGGGGAATCAGATCCCCCATTTAGCACACGCAAGAGGCAGCCTGTAGCCCTTGATGGATGTGCCCAAGGCTGAAGAGCCATTCAGGGCCTGAGGCTAGACCAGGATTGGGCTAATAGGCTCTGACTGGTGCTTTTTAGAGCCGGTAGTCACTGGTAAGCAGCAGCAATATAGCTTGGAAATCTGTTTCCCTCTCCCTTTTCCCGGTAGTACTGAGCTTTGAACCAAGGGCCTCATTCATGCTAGGTGGCAACCACTGGACCACTGAGCTACAGCCTCCACCTCACCTGGAATTCTGTTAGACACACACATCCTCCAGGCCCGTTCCAGACCCCTTGAGTCAGAATCTCTAGGAATGGGGCCGAGAGTCTGTGGCAACAAGCCCTCCAGGTGGTTCTGATGTTAGCTCTGGACCCAGCATCCAGAAACACCTTCCATGCCCTGGTGTAGACCCAGAGCTCCAGAAATACTTCCCATGCCTGGTGTAGACCCAGCAACCAGAAACAACTCCCATGCACTAGTGTAAACCGAGAGCTCCAGAAATACCTCCCGTGTCCTGGTGTAGACCCAGCAACCAGAAACACCTCCCATGCCCTAGTATAGACCCAGCAACCAGAAACACCTCCCATACTCTGATGTAGACCCAGCAACCAGAAACACCTCCCATGCCCTGGTGTAGACCCAGCAACCAGAAACACCTCCCATGCCCTGGTATAGACCCAGCAACCAGAAACACCTCCCATACTCTGGTGTAGACCCAGCACCCAGAAACACCTCCCATGCCCTGGTGTAGACCCAGCAACCAGAAACACCTCCCATGCCCTGGTGTCTTCTCACCCTCTTAGAACTACTGTGGTCAGGCTCACATGTGAATTTCCACAATCATCAACACCTACAACACACCTATGTTTATCTGTTTTATCACCCAGATGAATTGAAGTAAGGATTTAGGTATAACTGAATTTTATAAAGCTTCTAATTTGTAGCAGAGTGCATTTGAGCCCATGTGGGCTTAATTACCCACTTGTTGATGAGCTTGCTAGCAGCTGGTGGGGTCAGGAATGGTTCGCCGTGGTGCACTTTTCCATTTGGCCTTTCTCACTTCGTCCAGTCACTGCACGTACACGATTGGAGCTCCTGTGATGGATACGAGTGAGAACCTCTCAAAGTTTTCCCCTATTGAGACTCCAACAGGCTGTAAAGCATCCCACACTTCACTTTTGCCTAAGTGTCCTGTGGGATCTTACTGAAATACAGATTCTTGTTAAACAGGTCTGGGGTGGGCCCTGACAGTCTGTAGTTCTAACACCGGCTCCCAAATGGCATCGGGTGCTGGTCCAGGGACTGCTTTGAGTAATGGGACCCGTAAAGCACCGATTCCCAGATAACAGGTTGAGACTTGATAACCCAGCGGCCTCCCAGTCTCCAACTTCATCTCCTAACACTTGCTGCCTTGTGTTTGACCTCTGGCAACACCAAACCAGCTGCCATCTTTCCGTGAGTCCGCTGTTCTCCGCCTCTGCCTTGAAGGTTCTTTCCCTCTGCTTCACTGGCTCTTAGAAAACCTTTTCTTAAGCTCATAGTGAGGCGCCTGTCTCCGGGCTGCAAGCCTCTCTTCGGTGAGACCAGGAAACCCCGTGCCTGTGTCTGGAATGCAACTTGTGTGGTTTGGACACCTCTGTGTCCCCTGAAGACTCTAAGCTCCTCCCCTGTCCTCGCCCATCAAGTTACCCCCACTTGAGTGTCTCTGGATCAGCTCTACCCCCCCCCCCAATAAAAGGGTCCACAGTAGGTGTGAAGTGAGTGATGATGATGGTCCTGATCATGATGCCTTGGGATAAGAGAATCAAGCAAGCAGAGAAGGTCAGTAAGGATGACAGCATCAGCTTGTCACCTCAAGCTCAGCTCTTTCTCTTTTTTCTCTGGCTGGCCTTCCACGCTAGACTTTACGCCACCTAAGGACGGGGGCAGTGGGTTCAGAACGCATCGAAGAACACTTTGTAAACAGTGAGAGCTTGAGGGATAACTTCTGGAGGAAAGTGGTGAGAAGATAATAGGGAAGCTGGAAACAGATTTAGAAGCTGTGTGTATCTCTTGGGAAGAAGGAGGCATCCACCGGAGAAATAACACCATTATAATAAGAGGCAGAAAGGAATCTTTTATCAGCGGGGTTTGGACTACTGAAGAGAACGGTTACTGAAGGAGAAGCCAGTGCCCGGGGCTTCTCTGAGATGCAAAGAAAAAGAAAGGAGGTGGTATTATAAAGGCCAAAACAGTGAACTACCTCTTCCCGATAAGCTGGGGAGACAGGGCTGAAGGAGGATGGAAGACCTCAGGAATCTGCACCTTTCCTGCAAGGAGGAGAGGGAGCGGGCTCAGGAATTTGCTTGTCATCTCGGCTGGAGTGGGCTTGAATGGGAGCGAGAAAGACGGAGAATAATGGGAACTGGTAGATCAATCAATCAGCAAATATTTATTGAGCAGCTACCCTGGCTGGCAGCTGGAGCGAGCTCAGCTGGAGGGAGGCACATTAGAAAATTGTCTATAAAAAGGTGGTTGTGGGGGAGAGGGAGAGATGTGTTCTTCCGGAACAGGATAGACTCAGCAAGGCTGCTTTGTTGTCTGGCTCGGGAGGTGGGCACCATCCACATGGCAGCCCTTGTCATGAGCACCTCTTGGGGTTGTAGCCCACACAGACTTCAACCCACGGGCGAAGCTAGGATCCCTGGGGCAGAGACAACTTCTGGGGAAGCCGGGACGAAGATGCGGCTTCTCATCTCCTTCCATTATTCCTCAGGGCTCCGGACGATACTCCATCTACATCGCTAACTATGCCTATGGTGATGTGGGGCCTGATGCGCTCATTGAAATGGACCCTGAGGCCAGTGACCTGTCCCGGGGGATCCTGGCCCTCAGGGATGTGGCTGCTGAGGCAGGGGTCAGCAAGTACACAGGTATGCTGAGTTTGTGGAGGCTGTGAGTGGAGGGGGCTGGGGCTGGGGTCCAGGGCCCTGCAGAGCTGTGTTTGCTAATTCATCAGCAACCAGGAGGACAGAGAAGGTTTATAAATCCCGAGCAGGGATGAAGGCATCATCCCCTCCCACAATGTATGCTGCCCCTCCAAAGGGAGGTGAGATGCCTGGCAAGTGTGAGCTTGGGGGCTGGGGGCACCATACAACAGGCACAGGGGCTTGCCAAAGACTGGGAGGAAAAGAACACCGTGTCATCCGGTCCCAGGAACCTCTTGCCCCCTCCCCTGCTATAACCCCAGTGATGAGTGAGCAGATTGCGTTGGAGAAAACTGACAGATCACAAGAACCGAGATTTAAAGCTTTCTTTATTGCTCAACAGCAGATGAAATTATTTACTTACACATAAGCAGCCAGGAATTGAGCGCTAAGTCCCTAAGCTTCGGCTGGGTCCCGTCTCGGATAACTGAGCTCAAAGAATTGCGTTCTTGTTCCAAACCCTCTCCGGCACTTTTTATGGAAGGTGCGCTCCCCCCTCAGCACTCTGGATGGGGGACCTATTGTCAGAGCCTCTGACAGGAGCTCTTTCTAGGGAAGGCTGTTTTTCTAATTCCAGCAGGGCTGCTGACTAAACTCTGATAATCTGCCAATAGGCTGTTGATGGCAGAGCCATCCAGTTCCTGTTCTGAGTGCCAAAAATCAGGAAGCCAGGGCTGTGCATAACAACTCGGCCTTGTTCACACCCGCCCTGCAGTTGGGTGTAGAAATTCTCCTGTTAGCTAGCCTTCCCCGTACATCTGCTCCAAGTTATACTACAGACACTACCAAAGCTGCAGCCAGCCTGAGCTCAAAGCTTGGAGACGGAAAGTGGCATGGGAAGTCATGTGGGCATCACCCTTCCCCCAGACACTTGGCCAGTAGCAAATCTCCAAGTTCCACCCAGGAAAGGTTGTCCTGACCCGCTAGGAGTTGATGGTGCCCTCACCCAGCCAACTTGCCACCTCCATGAAAGAGATTAATGCCGACCTATCTGACAAAGTTTGTGGTCACAAATGACTAGACAGTAAAGTAGTTTGTGTGGCTCAAGCCCCATCAAAGTGCCTGGGAGCCCTGGGCATGAACGTGCCTCAGAAAGGCTGAGTGTCAGTAATAAACCATGTTTCCCTGGGAAGAAGAATAAACATGAGGCGCTTCAGCCTAGATTGGTACAGTCAATTTTTCTGAGTAAGCTCCCAGTTCTGTGTACTGGGCTGGCTTGGCAATTAAGTGCCTTGATCTTGCAGGAAGGGAGGGGTGCAGGCTGGGGGATGAAACACTTGAAAATGATGAGATGGAAGGGAGGCAAGGACTGGGAGAGTGCATTACACACAGAACGGAAGAATCCGGGAGGTTGGAGCATGAAGGGGGCATTGTTCACGCTGGCTGGGCTGGCACAGAACCCAGCAGGGAGAAGGGGGGCCGAGCAAAGACAGCTGAGGAACAGAGATGCTATGAGAGCCCCAGCCAACTGTGCCGGCCATTCTGGAAGGATAGGGCAACCCGAGGCGGGGCCAACGGCTTCTGTGGAGGCATGGAGGAGGCCAGGGCAGCTGGCATGCCCAGAGGACACATAAGAGCAGTTCTGCAGACTTCCAGAAGCCATTTGGCTGGCAAGAACCAATTTGGCCCACCAAGTTACTGTTCTGTCTGCCCGCCTTCCTCAGCCCCCCAACACTATTCTGCAACCCCCACTTGTCACTCGGTTAATGACACATGGACATCTGGCTGAAAAATGGCCCCGGAGTGCTCCCTTGAGCCCTGGGAATGAACCCCAAATGTAAGGGCCACTACGCTGAGCCCAGCCCAGTGGCTGAGACTCCGGGCAGGTAGCCAGTGCTCATCGCCAGAACAGTGGAAGGGGTCTGAGAAGCCGGGAGGAGTGAGCAAGGCCGAAGCAGGCTGGAGAGAAACAAGCAGTGGCCAGATGTGTTTCAGGGAACTGGGGCCTCTACAGCCAAGCCACACAGCCCCGATTTTCCAGGGCAGCCATGTGGCCTGGGAGGACCTCCCATTTGCCAAGGGATCAAACTAGGTCCAAATAGCAGAAAGGACTCACCCAAGGTCATTTAGGAGATTTATAGAAAGCCAGCACTTGGGGCCCTATCTCCTGATGCTTAAACTAGCCACAAGCAGCTGGCCTTTCTAATGACCTCCAACTTGAGTATCCTGCTCCAGTCTGGTAAAGGGAAGGCCCCTCACCCACTGAGTTATGCATTGGCAGACAGGCCCTGAACTGTGTACCCAGGTTGTCAGGCTGAAGCAGCTGTCTGGCCTGGGGTGCTCAGGACAGCAGGCTGCAGTGACGAGGGCCAATGGCACACAAGCCACGCACAGGTTGTTATGCTATGCAGGAGGGGGAGGGGGGGATCTCTCCAGACACTATTGATTCTGGCATCGACTGCCACTCTGCTGGGTCACAGTGCCATCTAGTGGCTGAAATGCTGCTCTCAGGGGACTGAGGGCCCCTGGAGGGCGTCGGAACCAGGGCTGCCAGGACTGAATAATAGCAGTGGAGAGCCTGCTGCCCAACACTCCAAGCCCTAACCTCTCCACCTACCAGAGACCTCTTGGAGCCAGGAAGTGCTGAGGTGTGTGGGAACCTTGAAGAATGGGTTCCATCCTGTAGAAGGCTTGACAGAGGAGAGAGAGAGAAGTAGAAAAGTCCTGTGGTATGTCTCCAGGCACCTTCGCCCAGCCAACCAGCAGAGAGGCTAAAGGGAGTAGGCTGCCATTTGCAGATCCCACCTGCACCGTGCCTGCCTGCCTAGACAGCCACAGAAAACAATGACCTCTCCCAACACAGATTCTACCTTCACTGTGTTTTGGAGAACTAAAGAGCTCAGGGAATGCCTATGGTCTCACACACACTCACATCTGCCCTGTGGCTCTGACAGGGTGGCACCAGGGTCCTCTGCTGGGCATCTCCTGGGAGCCTCAAGCTAAACTCAGGAATGGAACTGAGAGAGCCAGCCCACCTGTCATGGAGGCATGAAGGCTGTGTCTTCAGGCCTGGATACCACATAGGCACCTTCATTCCCTCCCCAGACGGAGTCCAGCTTTCTGTCACCCTTTCCTCTGCACACAGCCTCACCCAGGCCCTACCCTTTCTCCAGACCTCTGCATTCAGGCCTCGACCTTTGAGGGAGCATCTGCCTAGGCTGCAAGGTGGTGATTAAAGAAGCCTTAAAGGAAATTTGGAAAGAAAATGAAGGGGGATTTATGATGTTGGGTGGAGAGTTCTGCTGTTGGCTGGGAGCAGTGTGGAACAAAGCGGAGGGCAGATCTGATTTATAGGAAGTCATTATTGGAGGAGACGGAGAGGCCCAAAGCCCAGCTGAGCCCTTCTGGCAGATTCCCATCAGTAGTGTGGCTGGTGCCTCCGGGTGGGGGCTGAGGAGCCTCCCAGGTTCCCAGGTGGGTGCCAGCCTTCTAGCAGTAGCTCAGCCAGATCTAACAGCTAGGACCAGGCAAGGCTAGAGTGACAGGTACCTCAGCCAGGTCCAGGAGCCCCAGAGGGGTCCCCAAAGGTTCCCAAGGTTCAGGATACAGGAGGACCATTTCCCAGAGGTGTCGGGTGCATTTGATGATTATCAGAGGAGTCTGTCCTTGTTTTGAAGTGACTAGATGTGTGATAGGCTAAAACTTTGATTTTTACATGAATTTTTCTCAGCTGTCTCCAGAGATTTTAAAGAGGCGACACTGGCGGCCGCACCCCCGAGGTGCCAGTATAATCCCTTCCCTATCGAAAGGGGACCTGAGCAGGGGACCTGAGCAGAAGTGTCAGAGAAGCAAGCTGAGGAGAGAGCATGAGGGCTTGAGTTGGAACCTGAATACCTGCCAACTGTGATTGCTCCTACATAAGCCTCAGCTTGCTCACCTGGAAAATGGAGGGAATTGGGGGACATTGAAGAGGCATTAGCCAAAACAAACAATCTTTTCATTACATTGGACAAGTGTACTCAAGAGTTCTACTGTACACTATGGTGACCATGGTTAATAACAATACATTGTATTCCTGCATGACACCAAGAAGATAGATTCTAAGTGTTCACAGAATTAAAATAATTAATATGTGAGATGCATATGTTAATTAGCTCATTTTAGTCATTTCATAGCATACACATTCTTCAAAACATGTTGTATGTGATAAACATATGCAATTTATTATTTCTCAGTTAAGAAAGTGGTGGTGATGAGACACCCCCCCAGGTGTCATGACACTTAACGTGAGATGTATGTACCCATCCCCAGCACACAGGACGGGGCCACCAGACTCTTCCCTCTAGTCCTTTACCCACTCTGGCCTCACACAGCTTCTGCATGGCCCCTCTGTGCTGAGTGGACACAGCAGGAAATGCTCTTCTTCCTACAGCCTCTGGTGGCCCAGTTGGAAACCTTCAAGGGACCAGGGGTTGGAGAGACCTGAGCTGAGTGTCCTTGCCTGACAGTACCAGCTCCCACCCAGTCTCACCATCCAGCCTTGCCTGGCATCAGCAGGCTCTCCCCACACCAACAGCCTCAGCACTTCCATTTGGAATTATGCAGGAAATAAACTTAGAAAGGAGAACCCCGTTTTACCATCCTACCTGTTGTTCCCCTTCTCCAACTCACACCTTCCATCCCTCTGCCTCACACATTTTCCGGCATCTTATCCCAACTCTTTTACAATATGTTCTTGGATGTTCTTGGCTGCCTATGAACCTTGGTATCCACGAGAACCCTGTTTCTACAAGATTCCAGTAGGAGAATGTCATGGGTCCATGCCCTTTCAATGAGGAGCCCCTGGGCCTCCACTGCAGTGGGACAATGGGCAGGATGTTTATCCTTTGGTCCAGTTTGGAGGATGCATCTGTTGAAAAGCAGAAGTTTAAGTGTCATCTCATCACCCCTCCCCTTCATTTTGCAGTGCAGGGGAGTGATACCTAGAGGTCTCCTTCCAAAGTTCCTGAAGCCAGAAAGAGGGAATGGCCCAGGAGAGAACTCAGGAGCCCCTTCCTCAGAAACTGGATCCCCATCTGCTGCTTCATCCCTGGGTCAGCAGCCCATAGTTGGAGCAGTTCAGAGTGTGTGATCCATCCACAGCCTCTGTCTTCCCTCCCCATCCAGGCCCTGAGAGCTGGGAGACGGACCCCTGCACCAGAATCTCACTGGAGACCGCACTGTCCAAGTGCAGGGGTCAGAGGTCCGGAGGTGCAGGTACTGAGACTAGCCAAGGCTGCTTCCCCACAGGGGGCGAGTCCAGTGAGCAGACAGGTGGCAAGAGGAAGTGGGGACTTCAGAGGGTCATTTCCCCCGGAACCCCCAACCTCTCTGACAGACTTACTTGTCAGAATGGCACATGTCCTTGGAAGGAAGGGGAGACAGAATCATTCAAAGCCCCACAGCATAACAAAGGGGCCTTTGAAGCTTGAAGTGCTGGGCAAAAATAAAGTGATATTATTCACTCAGCAGGTGGTAAATAGTCCCAGCTAATGACTGTGTGGCACCTGACATTTTCCAAGATACCTTCCAAAATTCATCCCACTTAATATTTATGATACCCCTGAGAAGGAGCTATTATTATTACCAGTTTATTTCATAGATGAGAAAACAGAAGCCGAGAAAGGTTAAGTGATATGCCCAAGGTCACACAGCTCAAGCTTGGACTTGCGGATCACCAGTCCTGAGGGCTGGCATTCCACCACTGCAGCCTCATCTGGGGAAGCGTGTGTCTGTGAGAGAGGGTGCTGGCTTCACACAGCGAAGAATTCATTGACAAGGGTGGAGTCGACGCCATCAGGGTGTCCCTAACCGCCTTCTGGATAGCCCCGTAGGGTGTGGTTTATGCTGAACCTAGGCAGAGGAGGGGAGCGTGGGTATCCCAAAGCAGGAAGAAAAGGAGAGACGGGTCCTGGGAGAAGATCTGCTGCTCTCTTTGTCACTGGCCGGCTGAGAGGAGGCACAGAAGGGCAGTTTTGACGGGAGGTTTCTGTTGGTTTCAAGAGTTTCCCTTGTGGCATCAGTGACCGGTGCATCACCTGGCTGCCCTGCCTTAGACCCCAGTTTGGACACCATCCGAAGGTTTCTGGAGATGAGCCCCAAAAGGCTGGCTCCCTGACTGTGGACTCACCTGCTACCCAACTGTGTGGCCAACTTGCCAAGAAGGAGTTGTGGGTAACATCTCTGTTATGGTCCGGTTGCTATGGCAATAAATTGCTGCTAATTAGTAGTGTGGTTACCATGGCAATTTTCTAGTAATTACAGGTTACAAATGGTGCAAGGCTTCAACCCAACCCAATTAGTTAATTAGAAAGATTTAGAAATTTGTCCAAAAGGGAAATAACCTGCTTTGTAGAAAATGAAGGGAATGTGTCACAGCTTGGGAGCCAGAGGCAGAGAGGAAATTGGAGGATGCCACAGAGAGGGAAAGACTGAGTTGCATGGTGGCAAGTCCTGAATCCTACCTGGAATTTCCTGGAAGCCCTCACCTGGATGGGAGTCTGGCAGTGACCAGGGCAGGGACAGCCACCACCAGCTCCTCTTTTTAATGGGCAGAGGTGATGCCCAGGTCATGTCTCAGCATCCTTCCTACAGGCTGTGGAAAGTGGCTGGGAAGTCAACACCCTACTCCATGGCCTTCATGCTACCTGCTACCTCCCAGGAGGAGGAGGACTCCCAGGAGTGATGGGGACTTTGTTGCTCATTTTCCCGATACTGGACTCTCCTTTGAGACTTAATCTGATTACCTGGGAAGAAAGAATCCAGGATACAAAAGCCCAACAGGTATTAGTAAGAGGTCCAGCAAGAGTAATAAAGTGCTAAAGTCGTTATGGGGCCCCTGCCCTAGCTCCATTCTAGAACAAAGCCCCATAACTTGTCAGGGAGCATCTCCCAGGGTGAAGGACCACGGGAGCCTGAGACCCCTCTCCTCAGATTAGTTCAGTCACTTCACAAACCCCTCGATCCATCCAGAAGTGGGTGGCCGAGGGCCTGACCATTAACACATGGCTCTGCCAGAGCTATCATTTACTTAAGAACTCCAGCCCCAGTTTTCTCTTGTCACATTACCTAGTTCCTTAGAGCGATATGCCTCGTCCTTTAGTGGACATACAAGCCACACTGTGGTCTCATCAGCATGCAGGACTCAGGGGAGCCTGAGATTTTGCATTTCTGATTGTGGGGCTGGTCCACAGGCCTGGTTGCACAGCAAGGCTGTAGGCTTCCCAAAACCTCCATCTCTCTTGCCTCACTTTTTAAAAATAGACTTCTGAAGACTCCATATTTATCTTATACAACATGATGTTCTGAAATATATATGCCTTGTGGAATAGCTGGCCTGAACTAACATGCATTATTTTCCACATGGGATAGGTCGCTTACAAACCACTGTCTTAACCAGCAAGAGCAGCATACATCTATTACCTCTACTCACCATAGTGTACGATAGTCTCTCCCACACTTAGACCCCCTGTTCAACTCTTCCCTTTTCCATTGTTATCCCTTCCCCATCCCCCTCTTCACCCAGACCCTGGAAACCCTACTCTATGCCCTGCTTCTGTAGTTTGGCTCTCTAGCCTCCACACTTCAGAGAAATCCTGCTTATCTGCCTCATCTCCATTTGGCATGTTTTCCTCTCGGCTCACCTGTGTGGCCACAAACGACAGGATTTTCTTCTTTTGTAAGGCCGGATAGCATTTCATTGTGAAAACGTACCACATTTCTTTATTCAGTCTTCTGATGGACACCTAGCATGGTTTCAGATTGGCGCTCATGAACAGTGCTAGAGTGGACCCAGGAGCTCAGACATCCCGAACCTACTGGCTTCATTTCCCTTGGAGGTGTATGCCCAGCAGCAAAATTGCTGCATTGTATGTTAGTTCTATTTTTTATTTTTCTGAGGGTTCACCACACTGCTTTGTGGTTGTACTAATTTATATTCCCTCCAAGCATGTCTAGGGCTTCATGTCCCCTCCCTCCTCTTGGACACTTGTAATCCATCGTCGTTTCTCACTCATTTGATTTTTATAAAGACTAAAAAGGGCAAGTCAGAAAATCCCCATTCAACAGCAGAAGAAACTGACGTTCAAGGGGTAACAAATTGTCTATAGTGAAGCGTCTCGTGAGAATCTCCGCCCACTCCTCATAGGGCTATTTCAACAGTTTCCCAGCATCCAGGGGCTGTGGCTGGTAAGGTTTCCCAGGTGTGAGTGGGTTTTCCAGGGAGCAGGTGAGGATCAGCAAGCAAAGGCTGTAGTTGAAGCGCTCTGGTTTGGGATGCTATGTTCAGGATGCGCTAAGGTTGGACTTCTTATTATCGGGAGCTCAAAATTGATGTTAGTCCTCAAAGCCTAACGGGGAGCTGGCTTGGTTTGTGTCTTTAAAAAAATGTAAGCCTGGTGGTGGTGGCCCACACCTTCAATCCCAACACTCAGGAGGCAGAGGCAGGAGGATCTCTGTGAGTTCGAGGCCAGCCTTGTCTACAGAGGAAGTTCCAGGACAGCCAGGGCTATACAGAGAAACCTTTGTCTCAAGAAATAAATATATATAGTGTATATGTGTGTATACATATATATGTATACACACACACACATACACACACACACACACACACACACACACACACACACACACACACACGCTATTGGGTATTCTTCTCTCAAACTGCAAAAACAAGACTTGTTTCTACAAGCCAAACAAAGAAAAGGCCAACTACCATCTCTCTTCTTTCCCTAGTCCGTCCTGATGCAGCTAGTCAGTGTGAACTTCTCCACTTTTCTCCAAACTCAAACGAACTTACACACACATCTATTCTGAAATGCCAAGAATTTTCCCACCTTTTTTAATAAATGTAAGATCACACAGTACTGTTACTTGCCAAGTTGCTTCTTCTGCTTTTTTCTTTTTTTTTTTTTTTAACAATCTCAGGCACTCCTCCAAATCAATACATATGGATCCACATAGTCCTTTTAGTAGCTGCAGAATGATCCACCATATGGATGCACCATAATCCATTCGGCCAGTTCACTATCAATGGACAAAACTGCTTAGTATTTCAACCAAAGCCAAAAAGCATCCTTGGGTCTACAGCTAGGACCCACAGCCTGTCAGAGTCTGCAGGCAGGACTGACTTCCTAAGATTCTTAACCCAAGAGCACATGTACAGGTTTTGACGGGCTTATTTGGGACTTGAAGTGGGACTGAGGCCCTGCTGAGGGTCCTATAACTTGACTGTGCTCACAGAGACAGAGCTGGGTTTAGGAATGTTGTGATTCAGCTGGTATGCGTGGTGACCATACCCTGAGTTCCTGGGGCATGGAATGAAGCTCTTGGCACAAAGTGATCCCACCCAGCTCTTCTCCGGCCTTGGTACCATCAAAGTTATGGAGACTGGGAGCCAAGGTCTAGCTCAGGGAAGCATCCCAAAGTTCAGATCCCTCAGGCTTTTCTGATTGTTTCCTTAAAGCAGTTTATCTGGGTCCTGAGCAGTCCAGTCCTCCAGGCAGGGCTTGGCTGGGCACTAGGCACTCACTGTGGGTTCCCCTCTTCTCCTAGCGGGCCGGGGTGTCAGCGTGGGCCCCATTCTCAGCAACAGTGCCTCAGATATCTTCTGTGACAATGAGAACGGACCCAACTTCCTCTTCCACAATCAAGGCAATGGGACATTTGTGGATGCTGCAGCTAGTGCTGGTGAGTAAGTGTGGACCTTTCCTGTGCCCTGGAGGTCCTGGGCCTGACGGACTGTGGACTGCTCTGCCACCGTCAAGCCACAGGGGTGTTTGCTGACCAGGCAGGGAGGCTCCTGCTCCTGGCATGCCCTGTGCCCACAGGCGGCATTGGCCTCTGAACCTCTGAGTCTGCTTTTGTTTCCTAGCACAATCCTCCAGGCTCTCCCTCCCCAACTTGGTCTCTCCCCATTTATCTTCCTTTTATTTTTTTTTAACCTTTTTTACATGTGTGCACATGTGTGGATGTATGTGTGCTGTGGCACTCAACTGGAGGTCTGAGGACAACTTGCAAAAGCCAGGCCTCTCCTTCTACCATATGGTTCTCGGGGCTTGAACTCAGGTCTCCAGGCTGTCCAGCCTCTGGTTCCTGGTCATCCAGGCAGTGTTGGGCATGGGCTCCCTTTTGTGGCATGGGCCTCAAATTATACCAGTCATTGTTTAAACTAGTTCTGTTGTTTGGGGGGGTTGTTTTGTTTTGTTTTTGTTTTGTTTGGGGGGTGGTTGGTTGGGTTTTTGTTATTGGTTTGGTTTGGTTTGGTTTGGTTTTTTGAGACAGGGTTTCTCTGTGTAGCCCTGGCTGTCCTGGAGCTTGGTCTGTAGTCCAGGCTGGTCTCGAACTCAGAGATCCGCCTGCCTCTGCCTCCCAAGTGCTGGGTTAAAGGTGTGTGCCACCAACAACCATGTCAAGAAGCTTTGCTAAGTTTCCGGCTAGTGCCAAGAGCTGGGAATGCTGACCTGAATAAGGCCAAGACCACCTCACACTTAAGAAAGGAGCTAACACTCTAGAAACACACGTCTACATAAGCAGCTATAACAAGGAGCAGGATAAAATACAAATCAAACCATCATCATGGCTTCCAACTCTGCTCCCCTTCCTGCCTGTGATTATCTCCCATCAACCTCAGGACCTTGCATGTACCATTCCTTTTGCTGGACTGCTCTCCCTGTTCTCAGTTGAACTTCCATGTGCCCTTCAACCTTCTGCCCAGGGTCACCTCTGAGAAGCGTTTTCTTTCTTCCTCCTCTGGTTCCACTGCCCCTGGCATGTACCTCTCGCTCGGGTTCCTGCATTGCCCTCATGACTGGTCTGTGTGCTCCACAAGGACTGAGACCTTGTACTGTCCTCTCTTGGCACCCAGGCGATGACAGAATGGATACTTTCTAAAAAGGTTGTGGATGTGGTATGTGCTCTTCAGCCCCTTCCTCATCCCCCATTTCCTCCCATCTTGAGAGTGCATGACAGTTTCAGTGCACCTTCTCCTTGGAGCACAGGCAAGAGTGACTGAGGAGCTGGACCCATAGATCTTAGGTCCCACCAGCTCTGCAGACAACAGCATCTAAGCCCCCAAGCATGAGCTCATCCCTTCTCTCTGATGCAAGAGTGTCTCTCCCTCCACCTTCCTGCTCGGGAGTCTCCACACGCCAGCTGGCTACCCGTCACCCCACATCCTTGCCCCAGTGTCTCTCCTTCCCTGGCATAATAGGGTGTGGTCCTCTGGCCTGCCCTCTGAGCCCACCCCCTGCCTGGGCTGTGCTTGGCAGCAGCCAGTTTCGCTGCTGAGAAATCACAGAACGCAGGGAAGGAGGAAGCACAGAAAACTGAGAGCATTTGATACGGTGTTAAGGGGGTGGAAGCAGAGGTGAGCGAACAAGCTGGAGTGGGAGAACGGATCAGGAGGAGGAGATGCGAGGTGCGAGGCCCGTAATTGGAAGTCAAAGCGATTGCAGGGGTTTAACAAGACATGTCAAGGGGGCATTCATCACCCAAACAGATGCCGCTGTGAAGTGCAGCCTGGCACTCCTTAGTCCCGTGGAAAGGAACCAGCTCCTTGTCAAGGTGCCTACAGATAGGAGAGAAATGGGCCGGCTCAGAAGGCCACCGACCCGACGCTTAGGCAAGGGAGTTTGCAGAGAATTAATGGAATATCGGCCATAGGGTTTGGGGGCTGTCCCCAGTCCCTTCAACCCCACCCTCTCCAACTGAGCCTTGTCTCATCACTGTTCAGCCCCAGACCTCTCTCCTCCATGGGAATACCTCACCTCCAAGGTTCTCAGAGTCCCCACCCTGCCTTCTCTGGATCACCCTGCTTGCAGCAGCCCAGGAGTCTGCCCACCACCTGCCTCTAGTCTGTTGTTCTATGACCCTGTCCCCAGGGCAACCTGCAGCTGTTTGTCCTTTCAAAGTGTCATCTTAGCTCTGCACCTGGGCCGCGAGTGGGCAGATCCGCCTCTGTACGCTGTCTCCAGGCTGTGCCTGCTCCATTCTCCCCTAGAATGGGCTCCTCGGTGGATGGCGAATCCCTTCCTGTTCTCGGAAGCCCGCTGTGGGTTCTCTGTCATGGTTGCTCTGTTTCCTCTGCTGTCACTAACATCCCCAGTTTGCCTGCTGTCAAATTATTTATGTCTCTTCATTCATTCAGCAAGTACTTACCGAGTGCTGTCATGAAACCACAGGCACCAAGGTAGACCTGCGGCGGCGGCACACAGGAACCCCGGGGGTGTGCTGACCTCAGGAGAGCGGAGCAGGGGGAGAGACCAGACCCCAAGCAAGGAGACCCCCCAAAGACCAGCACCAGGAAGGGGAAGATTAGAAAGAGGAGGAGGGGGGCGGCGGGTGGGAGGGGCCTGCTTTAGGGGGCTGCATTTTTTGTCTTTTTTATTAATCCTTTTAGTTTAGCGTAGAAAAAGTGAGTTTTATTGTGAGGTCTTCATACATGTATCATTATGCTTTGTTCTCAGTCACCTCCACACTGCCCATCCCCCTCATCATCCTTGCTGTCCCCTACCTCCCTTTCCAAATCATCCCTTTCTGCTTTCATGTCACAGATACTCTACTGCCTTTTCTTATTCACCTTTAGGCCTCTTCCTTCATAAGCCTCTTTCAACTTTTATGTCAGGTTTTGTGTATATGTGTGTCTTTTTGTGGGCATGCATGTGTGTGTGTGTGTGTGTGTGTGTGTGTGTGTGTAAACCTGGAGTCCACATATTCAAGAAAAATGAGCCAGGTGGTGGTGGTGCACGCCTTTAATCCCAGCACTTAGGAGGCAGAGGCCAGCCTGGTTTACAAAGTGAGTTCTAGGACAGCCAGGGCTACACAGAAAACCTGTCTTAAAAAACAAACAAACAAGAAAAAAAAAAAAAACATTTAACATTTGTTTTCCTGAACATGGCTTGTTTTGTGGACCACTTTATATGCACAGGTCATGAAAGGCTTCCTTAAAGGGTTAAGTTTCCAGGGGCCAGGGAGGCATCTGGAGAAGAGACACCAGCTAAAACAAAGATCTGGAATATAGGAAGAACTCGGTTCCCTTAAGGGACAAAAGGACTGTGGTGACCAGGGATCAGTAAGTCAAGGAGACAGTAAAACCCAACAAAGGCGAGATAAGGGCACAGTAAGCCAGAGCCTACATCCCTGGGCAGAAATTTGAACTTGACCCGAAGTACTGGTGAACCCTTGAGAAGTTAAGCAAGAGGGATGAGATCAACTTAATGTCTCCCTGTGGCCATATGATAGTGGTGGAAAGGGCTTTGGTCCCCCAGAACACCCATCGCTCTCCTTCTCCTAGACCATCCCTGAGCTGAGTCCAGGCAGCATGGAAGGGGATGGCTGTGCTACTTCTTGCCTGCATGAGAACATCTGAATTCAACTGTGCCTCCCCATCTTCTCAGAAGAACAGGGACTGTATGTGCGTCACCTTCTCTTGCTGCTGGAGGTGAATGCTTAGGGAACATGCAAGCGATAGCACCCTGAAGCTCCTGCCTCTCCTTCCCAGGTGTGGATGACCCTCACCAGCATGGGCGAGGTGTGGCCCTGGCGGACTTCAACCGTGACGGCAAAGTGGACATCATCTATGGCAACTGGAATGGCCCACACCGCCTCTATCTGCAGATGAGTGCTCACGGGAAGGTCCGATTTAGGGTAAGAACAGCCAGGTGCTGCACAGTGGTTAGGCAGACCATGACACGGAGACCTGCCTTGTGCCTCCTGCTAAGTCCTTGGGCCTTGGGCCTCTCCAGAGCCAAGGGTGGGGTCCCAAGGAAGGTGACCTGCAGGAGACAAAGACACCAGCCTCAGCCATGTGCAAGGCTCTCAGGCCCAGAGCAGAAAGCAAGTGGCCGCAGAGAAAGAGACGTCTCCAAGGCAGCCCGCAGGAACTCTGTCAGGGAAAGTCATTCTTTGGGACTCCCGGGACACCCCACCTGTAGCTGCTAACTGGGCTATCCAGCTGAGGGCCAGGGAGGAACGATGGGAGAGGAGAGAAGTTGAGGCCAGGGAGCTCCCAGGTTGTCCCTACACACACCGTGGTCCCCTCCCTGAGCCGTCCGCAGAATGTAATGACAAGTCTTCTCCCCGAGGGCTGCTGGGTGGCAGTGAAGAGCTTGAATTTGGGACTTTCTCAGCAGATGATAGAGTATGGATCTGAAGCCAGATTACTCTTGAAGTACTTAGGACTTGGTAAATAATAATAATATAATAATGATAAATGGGAAATGAAAGGTTATGGTATTCCCAGCTTTGTGAACACAGAGAATTATCCAAAATTCCCAAAGTCGGTGTGACTGTGAAGAGGCACCACCCGCAGGTGTCTCCCATCCCTGCTGAGACTCCAGGCCATCTGGAGAGGATTCTCACCTTGAACTCGGGACATTGAGCCTGGAGTTCTGAGTGAGTTCCTCCTTTATCTAGCATTCTAGCCCAGACTCACAGAAGAAACGATTTGCCCTCCCTGTCCCAGGATATTTGACAAAGTCTGGGAACATTCTGAATTGTCCTGACTAGGAAGGACAAAAGCCAGTGAGGTTGCTGCAGATGCCCCACATACACAGGACAGTCCCCACTATAAAGTATCGCCTTTCTACGTTATAGTATAAAGGCTCCAGATGTCCTGTGCTGAGGTTAGAGAACATGCTGGCCTTCTGAGGCCCCTGCACAGAGCTCACAGCACAATAACAATAATAACAAATGTCCCATTTATCACATGCCACCCACGTGCCAGGATCCCTGATAAGAGCTTTACATAGATTATCTCGAAGCCCAGGCATGCAGAGGGGCAACCCCACGGGGGCTGTGTAAGTTTCCATTTTTACAGGATCGATGGAGCAGTAATGAGTTAGAGATCCTCAGGTCTCCCTGTTCCCCCGGTCTGAAGACCCTGCTCAGCCCACCCTGACCAGCCAGCCAGGCTCTTAATCAACCTCATTACAGTGCTGATGAGGACTGCCACCCTCTCCTGACTCCAGGAGGAAGCATCTCTGCAGCTGAGCCAAGAAAGCTCCTTCCTGTGGTTCCAAAGCAGGCTGCAACAGGAGAGGAGGGCAGGGCCTGGTCCAAGGGCAGGGCCTGGTCCAAGGGCAGGGACTCCCAGAGAACCAGCTCAACGCGTCCCAGCTCTCTTCACCTAGGCAATGGGATTTGGACAGCGCTGAGTGTCTTCAAGGGACAACCTCCACACAATGGGAGTATTCTGCTCAGAAACAAAAGACCATCTGCACAGCCCTTCTTCCGTTTCAGAGGCAAATCCCACACCCAGGACCCTGTGCCAGACCCCCTCAAGACTGCCAGCACTTGCGGGGAGGGTTCCCGGCTTGGCTGTCTTGGGTCCAGACTTTCCCCATAAGTCCTGGGCAAGTATAAATGATAATGACACTCCTTCAAATCATATGTCTCAACTAAAATTCTAAGACTCCCAAGAAACAGGATAAGGAAGTAGGAGCAGTGAGAGACACAGCTAACGGATACGTCTGGCTTTGCATGGGGCTGGTGACAAAGAGGAGGCCACACAGATTGCCAGCAGTCTGTCTCCTGGCCACTCTGTGGCGTACACCTGACATACAGGCCTCACAGTGTGGGCTGCTGCTATCCCCACGGTGAGATCCAGCCCAAGGCTTGAGTGACCTCTCTAAGGTCAAGCCAGTGCTGGAGTCTGGATTCAAAAGCAGGTGGTTTCCAGTGCCTTCCTAGCTTCTGGTTCAGCACTTGAGAAGGAAAGGTGCATGGTCAGAATCTTCGATCTGTAGCTCTGGCTCTGGCCCCCATCTTTAGCAATCACTCTCTCTCTCTCTCTTCAAGACTCAGTTATCCCATCTGTAAAATGGAATGCTGACATCAGGCTGCTCAGGGGACTGGCAGGTGGGTTAAGTGTGATCTGGACCAGGAACCAGCTCAGAGCTCCCTGCATGAGCTGGTGTAAGCCGCAGCTGTGACTCTGACCTCCTTGTTCTGCAAGCAGTCTGAAGTTTATGCAGTCCCACAGGTCACCACTCCAGGTCATAGCAGAGGGGATATAACAGAGGTGCTGCAGTAGAGGAGTGTGGGTTCTTGCTCATTGTTACCCTCCTGTCTTCTGACCCTCAGCACTCTCTCCTCCAGGACATTGCCTCACCCAAGTTCTCCATGCCCTCTCCGGTCAGAACTGTCATTGTTGCTGACTTCGACAACGACCAGGAACTGGAAGTCTTCTTCAACAACATTGCCTACCGCAACTCTGCAGCCAATCGTCTCTTCCGGTACCATATTCAGGCCATGGGGGCTAGACTCCAAGGGTCAGAGAAGCTGTGCCAGAGGGAGGATGGTCCTTGATTAAGAGAGAGAGAGGGGGGAGGACAGAAACCAGGCAAGATCGAGGGAGAGCTCTGAGTTAGACATCTGTGGCTGGAAAATGAGTAGAGAGGACATGGTCCAGATAGGCCCATACCTCCATCCCCACGAGGCAGAACTCCCACAGCCACAGAAATGCTTCCAAAGTCAAGTCTGTTTGGGTAAACCTGGGCTAAGCAAAGAGGGTCTGGCTTGTTTACTAGAGACTTCTGAGCACCTATAACAGAACTACTGAGTATTTCTGCTTTCCAAAAAATGGACAGTGTTCAAATAGATTTGGCCACAGGACACGTCTTTCAGAAATGTTTCTCAAAAGGATGGATGCTCTGTAGAGCACTCTTGGGGAATGCTGGAAGAGATGATTAAGTATAGTTGGGCCTTTTCATTGGGACTGCCCCCCAGTAATGACAGGGAGACTTATTATTAATTATAAAAGTTGAGCCATAGCTTAGGCTTGTTACTAACTAGCTCTTACAACTTAAATTAGCCCATTTTTATTAATCTATGTATTGCCACATGGCTCATGGCTTTACCTGTCCTCCAGCATGTCTTGCTCCCTCTGTGTCTCCTGGCAACCCCACCTTTCTTCTTCCCAGCGTTCTCTCTGCCCTGAAAACCCTGCCTAGATACTGGCCATTCAGTTTTTTATTAAGCTAATCCGAGTGACACAACTTCACAGTGTACAAAAAGATTATTCCACAACAGTTAAGGAAGAGAATGGAGAGGAAATCTTGGAGTCCTCAAGCACCTGAGCATCACATCTAAGGAGAAAGGGTCAAATTTCTAAGGTGATACATCTCCTGGGGACTGGAGGAATCTTCCAAGGGCTTGTGTTGAGTCTTAGGGCCCACTTCAGATGTCCAGGTCAAATCTCAAGGGTTGAGGCCCAGGATTTTGTAGGCCTAGCAAGAGCAGCATGCACACGGCCATTCTTACCACACAGACATTTGAAAAGCAGTGCAGGAACAAACCTCACACGGTCTGGGATGTCACTAAGACATGTTGGGTTGGGAGAGCAGGTGGAGCAAAGGTCTTGGAGCCAGGAAATAGGTCAGGTCACCTGCTTGGCCCTCCAAGTCCCTATTCCCTCTCTCAGGGGGGGCTCAGCTATTAATAAAAGGCGCAAGCTGTGACTAAGCATGTTTTAAAATATAATTATTAACCAAGCATCAATCCTGACTGGATGTAATCACCCCCTGAAGGCACCAGATTTACTAATTAGGTGCCTTGCAAAAAGCTTATTCACAACTTCTAGATTAATTGCAGAAGATCAATTGCTCGTTAACAGAGATGCTGCCTTCCTTCTCCAGCTAATAAAGTGTCACTTGCCAGGGCCCTGAGCAGCGACTTGTCTAGGGCTCTGGTTCTGTGGCCCAAGAACCCAGGTACCTTTCTGCCTATCTACCTTCCTGGCCTGGCCCAACCCCCCACCTTCCCATGCTGCCCAAGAGAGGCTGGCCCTGGTCTGGCAGTGGACAGTCACCACATGGTCACCCCCTGGAGCAGTGTTAGCTTCCACTCAGGGGCAACAGAAGCCACTGTCTAGGTACAGCTGGGCCTCAAGTCCCGGAGGCAGATGGCTGGGTCCTGAGCACACAGCTTAGGGGCTGCAGCTGGGACTGCTGCTCAGTTGGCAGCTTGGAAGTTTAACCCTCACTTGTCCTGTACTATACCAGTTTGTTACCATCACTGAAGGGACCCGTTCCTGGAGCCCTGTCTCTCCTGCCACATGCTCAAGCACTGGGGACCCAAAGCCTCATGGTCCTTTAATGATGCTTCAGGCAGTGTTTCACCCAAACCAGATCCTTGCCCCAGAGATAGGAGCCTGTGGTGACCATGCAAGAAAGGACTCTCCTAGGGCATGGATTGCCTCCTGCTTGTGCATCTAAATACATCTGGTCTGTTCTCAAGTCTCCCTGCACTACTTTTTGGTCTTGTGGGGCTTTCTGAGCCCACTACAGCCCTCGCTTAGTCTCTAGTCCAGCATGGCAACCTGCTGAAATGCCAGTCTGACCATTCTCCTATTCCCTTTACCACCCTGTGCCTCTGCCCAGCTACCGCAAAACCTGTAGCACACAAATGGTCAAAAGGACAGTGTGAGCCTACAAGCTGAAGAGTCACACCGCTAACAGATGTGCATATGCCCATGTGTGTACTTGCACACAACACCCTTCCCAGGCACGCTGTGTGCCACCCACATGTGCACATGTATGTGCTCAACCTGAATGCCCTAAGTGAATGGAGGATGCATCATAGGCATCTGTACAACCCTGCAGTGCCTGAACATCTGCTGCGGCCTACATCCAGCTCTTGGGACACAGAGTGTGACTTGAGGAGACAGTTTGGTAGGGAGAGGAGTCTAAGTTCCTCCTGCCTCAGGCTCCTCCCAAGCTCCTCACCCAGCCAGGGCAGAGGATCCACAGCTACAGAATTCAACAAGTGAGAGAAGCTAGAGAAGAGAGCTCACACCACCATCGGCTACACACTGCTCACTTCATACAGAGACAGCAAGACATGGGGAGAGCCTCAGAAGTGCTCAGGGACAAGACTGAGTATTCCAACCCAAAGGGACCCTTCCTATTTGCCCCTGGAATGCACTCCAACACCCCACAGACATGTGCTTGGAGCTTGCTTGGGAGCTAGGCCCTGTGTTCAATCCCATGGGAGAAGATGTCCCAGCCTACAGCAAGCTCACAGACCAGCTTGAGAGATAAGATGCAGCATGCAGAGTTAACATGGGCAGAAAGTGATAAAGGCCAGGAGAGCAGGAAAGACAGAGGCAGCGGGATGGCTTCTAGCAGCACAGTCACTGGAGGGCGAGTGGGCTGAAGAGAGAGCACCCGCATGAGGTTGAACCCTCAGCCACATCCAGAGCTATGGAACCAGCACCCTTTGGAGGAGCATGAAGGTCAGCTGAAGGAGCTGTGCCTCTGCCCCTTCTCCATCCATCACCTGCCCCTCCCCAGGCTGTCTATAATTCATCTATTAGAGAAGGAAAAATCAATGTTTACCAACATAAATTAAAACGCAAGAAGGGAACTGCCATAGTGAAGGCAGAGTCTGTGAGCAGAGAGAAATTCCATGGGCATCCAGAGCACAGTGTAGGGGTCTCAAGGGATAGAAAAAGTGACTGGCCAGTAGGCCCAGGGAGCCCACAAGGGCCCTGTTGGAACAAGTCTGTCTTTTCTACAGTGTTATCCGCAGGGAGCATGGGGACCCCCTCATCGAGGAGCTCAATCCTGGTGACGCTCTAGAGCCTGAGGGCCGAGGTACAGGTAAGGCACCTGGAGGCTTCAGCGCCTCCACCAAGCTCTGCACAGTCCACACCCTTGGAGGAGCAAGATGTCAGGCAGCCAATCTTGACACTGTTGTCCTAAACCCAAGGGTAGGACGAGAATGGAGGAGAGCCGTGAACCCAAAGGCAGGAGGCAGGGAAGGAGACCACCTCTCCTCCCATCCCCAGGGCTGCTAAGGGAGGAGCAGGATTGGTGGGAAGCAACTGTTTCTCTGGCCATGCCTTGCTGTGTAGAGATGGGAAGGTTGAGGGATGTGCCCCCTCTGTTTTCTGACCCTTCCCCTCCTGGCAATCAGCTCAGTGTCAGGCAAAGAGCACTTGACTGGGAGCCCTAGGACCCAGGTCTGTAGTTACCTTATTTTCTGGGTTTTGTTTTCCACAAAATGAGAGTATCTGCCTTTCTCACCTCTGGGTTGTAAAGAGTACCAGAAAGAGACCATGCCTGTGCAAACACTGGAGAAGTTGAAAAACAAAAACAATGTAAATAATGAAGTATATCATTCAAACCACAAGAAGAGCAAGGTAATAACTTGCACCCATCCCGTCCATGAAGATTCAGGGAAAGGAAGAGAAGCCTGTCTGTGAATTCCTGTCTTGAGCTGGATGATGGACAGGAGGGAGATGGGCCTGCAGCCCTGTTCCTGCCCCAACACTCTTCTCTCCCTTTGCCTTTCACACTCATGGCCACTGTCGCCACACCAGGGAGCCCCTCCTCCCCCTTGGTCTAGCGGCTGATGGCTAGAGGTGAAATCTGTGTTGTTTGTAGGGGGCGTGGTGACCGACTTCGACGGAGATGGCATGCTGGACCTCATCTTGTCACACGGAGAGTCCATGGCTCAGCCACTGTCTGTCTTCCGGGGAAATCAGGTGTGCACCCATCTCGGGGCCCTTAGCTCCCGGCCTGGTGTGCTCTCAGGGACCCATGAAGGCACAGGAACCTGGGCTTGCTAGCCAGCATGATGGGAAGTGAAAAGCCTCGGACCCAGAAGCCCTTAAGTTCCCAGCCAGAAGAACCGTTTCCAGGAGACTCCCTTGCTCAGCTCTCTGCCTTCCGCCTCAGGCTTGCCCCACAGTCATTTGGCTTGCCCCTCCTTCCTGCGATCTTTGCCCATATTCCTCCCCCTTTTCTCTTCTGCACCTCCTCTCCTCCTCCCTCCCTCCCCTCCCTCCCTCCCTCCCCTCCCTCCCTCCCTCCCTCCCTCCCTCCCTCCCAGCATTCCTGCCTCCCTGCTCTATGCCAGCCTGGCTGATGCCTGCCACCTTCCTCCCCCACAGGGCTTCAGCAACAACTGGTTGCGTGTGGTGCCTCGCACCCGGTTCGGGGCCTTCGCCAGGGGCGCCAAGGTTGTACTCTACACCAAGAAGAGTGGGGCGCACCTACGGATCATTGATGGGGGCTCCGGCTACCTATGTGAGATGGAGCCTGTGGCACATTTTGGCCTGGGTGAGTTGGGACCCATGGGGACAGTAGTAGATTCTGCAACTAAATCTTGCAATGTGCCCTGTGAGTCAACTTCACTATGGCATCACAAGGGATGCCCACTGTAAAGGCAACCACTTATGTTTTTTAGTGAGTCTGTGCTCAAAAGAAAGGAATGGCGGGGAGGGGTGTAGTTAGAGTTTTCCTGCCTGGCCCACAATCAGGACAAATCTCTCTCACCTACCAGTCCCACAGCCACTCAGACCCAACCAAGTAAACACAGAGACTTATATTGCTTACAAACTGTATGGCCGTACCAGGCTTCTTGCTAACTGTTTTTACAGCTTAAATTAATCCATTTCTATTCATCTATACCTTGCCACGTGGCTCGTGGCTTACCGGTATCTTCACATGCTGTTTGTCATGGTGGCGTCTGGCAGTGTCTCTGACTCAGCCTTCCACTTCCCAGCTTTATTCTCCTCCTTGTCCCGCCTATACTTCCTCCTGCCTGACTACTGGCCAATCAGTGTTTTATTTATTGACCAATCAGAGCAACACATTTGCCATACAGAACATCCCACAGCAGGGGAAGGTTGCCCCTTACCTGCAGGAGCCCCCACCCCAGGGCCTCTGTGGACTTAGCTCACCTTGGAGTCAGAGTACTTAATTCTCCATCTGCCCAGGCCATAGGCTTGTTCACATGCTGATCTCCACTGACTATGTCCAGAGCAGCTGCTCCCTGACCTCTCAGGAGCTAGTTCAGTATTTAAGATGCTGATGACTTCCTTGGATGGAAGGCTTGGAGCCCTGAGTTTTTAATGGGCACAAAGTCACCCCAAGGGGTGAAGGCTGGATCTTGGTGGAGGATGGGATTCTAAAAAACCCTGCCCTTTTATATGTCTAAAAGCAGCAATCTGCACACATCACGGAAGCAGATCAACAGCATGCCCTTGGTGCTGCTGAGCTATTGCTGCTCAGCTTTTAGAATGCCCCAAAATTATGCTGCTAGGGGCTGGGCAGCTTCCAGACACGAGAGAAGCTGGCTTTCTCACTGCTGTGGGCCATTAGCTCCCATTCTGAAAATGGCTTGGTAGGTCATAGTTTTAGTTCTGTATTTATTATTAGTGTGTGTGTGGGGGGGGGGGGGGGTATTTGTGCATGGGGTGGTCAGGGGACAATGTTTGTGGAGTTGTCTCCTCCACCTTTATGTGGCTTCCAGGGATTGAACGAAGGTCACCAGGCTTGCTTGGCAAGTGCCTCTACCTGCTGAGCCATCTCACTGGCCTGCCTGTTTGGTAGATTATTTTAAAAAAGAAAAACTATGCTGAGTGGTGGTGGTACACGCCTTTAATCCCAGCACTCGGGAGGCAAAGCCAAGAGGATCTCTCTGAGTTGGAGGCCAGCCTGGTCTACAGAGAGAGTTCCAAGATAGCCAGGACTACACAGAGAAACCCTGACGAGAGAGAGAGAGAGAGAGAGAGAGAGAGAGAGAGAGAGAGAGAGAGAGAGAGAGAGAGAGAGAGAAACTATTAGGTATGCTCCAGCTGTTACAGGTGCTCCTTGATCCATCCTGGGCTTCCATGCCATCGGAAGTTAAAAGATCTTGCATTGGGAAGGCATTGCATTATTAAGCATATCAAGGACACATCCTCAGATAGCAGCGTGGTATACTGCAGAGTGTCGGCTGTTCCCTTCCTGACTATCCACCACTGCCCAGTGTCAGAACAGAGGACCATAATGTCTGTTACTGGATGGGGTGGTGTGGGATTGGGGGGGTAGCAGCCCATTCAAGGTCCTAGGTTCAGTTTCTACTTGAATGTCTCTTGTTTTTCACATCATAATGAAGTCAAAAAATTACAAATGCCATCATCAGAAGTTGGGGGGGCAGTCTCTAATATCCCTAACTATGCATCTCAGAAAAATGAAAAAATAGACACACAAAGATCTCTGCACTGTTATTCATAATAGTGTTATGTTTGAGAGCTAAAAACCAGAAACAATGGCCCAGTGGTGGTGCATGCCTTTAATCCCGGCACTCAGGAAGCAGAGGCAGGTGGATCTCTGAGTCTGTGACCATCCTGGTCTACACAGTGAGTTTCAGGACAGCCAGGGCTACACAGAGAAACCCTGTATCAAAACAAAACAAAAACAGAAACAATGCAAGTGTCCTTTGGTAGGTTAATGTTTCAACTCACTGTGGTACATTGATGCTGTAGAATGTGGTTTGGCAAGAAGAGGTGTTTGGTGAGTAAAGAAGTCTCATCGCCAAAGTCACCTTCCCCAAATGACAAAGTCATAGAGCTGAAGACGGGCAGTTCCAGGGTAGAGGTAGTGAAGGGCAGGTAAACCATAAGAGGCATCTCCACAGTGATGGGCGATGAGTGTCTCAGTGGTAGTGGCTACATGAATCTAATGTGTGATTCATGACGTAGAACTGTCCACACACCTGTTCCCATGGCAACGCCCTGATTGCAGTGTGGTACAATCATGAAGCAAGCCATAACCACTGGGACAACTGTCTACATGAACCCTTCTGCATTATCTTCACAACCTGCTGTGTCTCCAGTTATGTCCAAATAAACTGTTTTTAAAAATGTGGAGGTTAGAGGGAGATGTGAAAATTTTTCAGGGAGTATGCAGGGATTACAATTAATGGGGAAAAGACTGAGGAGAACCGAGGAAGAGGTAGGCCAGGAGTTAAAGCATTTCAGTCAAAGATTCCCCGGCTCTAACCAGATGCTCTCCGTGTGTTAGCACCTCATGAGGTGATATGATTTTAATATAAAAAGATTAGACAATATGTTCTCTAATCGATAAGTATATAGCCACATTAATATTAAGCACACATCATATGTGCACAGAAAAAAAAAGGAAAGACAAAGAGCATAAGCAGTTCCATCTGAGGGGCTAGATTACTACAGGGACTGCCGCTTGTTCTGGACACAGTGCTGGGCACTCAGTACTCACAAGCTGATCCTCGTGAGTACCCTCAGATGGGCGTTATTATCTCCATCTTGGAAACGAGGAAGCTATGGATCCAAATGTTAAAGGAAGCCTGCCGGTGAGCTCATGATTCTCAAAATGGCAGAGCTGGGATTCAAACTCAGGCCTGCCTGAAAATGTGGTTTGTATTTTCTACCATATGTTCTAGTATATGTGTGCGCATTCTGGTTTTTATAGGGAACACATAATATTTATGTAGTCTGAGAAAGAAGCAATAAATAGTTAGGGGACCCAAGGCCTAGTTATATGAGCGTGTTCCCTGGCTATCGCGCTTGGATGGGTTAGCCTGAGCCTGGGGCATCTGTCACTCCGAGGGCAGCCATTTGCTATGCTGGCCCTAAAGGTACACGCTGACTTTTAAACATGGAGTCCTCTCTTTTGCAGACCAGCAGTAGCTGACTCCTACAGCATGCTTCAAGTGTGCAGGGCTTTGCCCAAATTCTTCATCAGTTCTCCTGGGAACTTGATGAATTATGAACCGTAGTCCATACTTTACAGGCCAGAAAACTGAGGTTACACTTAAGCACACTAAACCCAGTTCACAGCTCCAGAGGGTGGGGAGGGGCTGGCTTTGGACCCCTCCCTAGAAACAGAGTTGCTGGGCTTGGTGACCCCACCTCCCACGGCTTCTCTGCCTCTCTCTTCCCAGTGTGCACATCCCCTCAGCTTATGGGTATCCCAGAAGGCCATGCAAGCACCAAGGTGGCTGCTGTGGTTTCGAAGGTGAAATGTTTATCAAGCTAGATGTCAGCCCTGTTCCACGGGCCAGAAAAGGAAATTGAGGCTCCCAGAATAGAGCTGGGCTGGGGCTGTCTGGCCCCACATCCTGTGGACTGTCTCTGCTACTTTGTGTATTAGGAGCCTCCCTGGGTCTTTTCCAGGATCTGTCTCCACCAGGAGAAGAGCCTGCTTCCTCAACTAGGCAGCTCACAGGATCATTTGATGAGATCCAGCGTGCTTGGGAGCCAACTTCCGCCCATGCTGTACACACTGCACCAGGCCAGGGGCCCCTCCTGATACCAGCCCTCAATACTGGGCCAAAAAATGGGATTTGCTGTTGGTTTGAACCAAATGGCTGCAAGGGTCCCCCACCCTAGCCCGATCAGGCTCCTCTTTTGTAGGGCCCCCTTCCCAGAAGGACAGTGGAAGGACACATACTCTCAGGAGCAGACCCCCCACCCTAGCCCGATCAGGCTCCTTTTTTGTAGGGCCCCCTTCCCTGAAGGACAGTGGAAGGACACATACTCTCAGGAGCAGACCCTTGCTAATTACCGGAGGCTGACAGTGACCCTCAGGCATCAGAGCAGCTCCGGGGACCAGACCAGAAGCCTAAACAGTGAGGCAGGCCAGCTCCATCCCTGCCTCTTCAGGGCCCCTTAGGATTCCAACAGGTTCTTTATGGACTGAGCATAGTTGTCCTTCCTGACTGACAGGGAAGCCAGCCACAGGACAGAGCAGGCAGGGAGACAGTGGGGGAACCAGGTGTTGGGAATGACTGGGGGGAAAGAGCAAAGGAAGAGAAACAGGGCGGAAGCAGAAGGCAGGAGAGGCAGAGACATGGGGGAAGAGACAGCAAGACATGCTGCCAGTCTGCTGGACAAACCCAGGAAGTCTCAGGCAGGGCTGTCCCGGATGCATCCTGCACTGATGCATGTCCTGGATGCATCCTGCGCTGCTGTGGAGCCTTGAGAGAATAAAGCATGTGAAATCATCCATGCCCTGGACAGCTTTACCAAGTGAGAAGACTGGAAGAAGGACTAGCAAGATAGCGGGAACTTATGCCGGGCGGTGGTGGTGCACGCCTTTAATCCCAGCACTCGGGAGGCAGAGCCAGGCGGATCTCTGTGAGTTCGAGGCCAGCCTGGGCTACCAAGTGAGTTCCAGGAAAGGCACAAAGCTACACAGAGAAACCCTGTCTCAAAAAACAAAACAAAACAAAACAAAAAAAAAAAAAAAAAAAAAAAAAAAGATAGCGGGAACTTAGAAGTCAGGGGCTGAGAGCATGCCAGAGGCCAGGCTAGCTTGAACCAAGGCCCAGGGGTAGGAGTATCCTGTTGGAGGGATAGGAGCAGAGCTTGGAAAGTGGGGGCTGGGCCAAGCTCCCCACAGTCTCCAGGGGAGGCTGGATGTGGCATGGTGGACAGAGGGGGTATCCTGGCAGGTCCAGGAAAGCCAGAGCCAGCGCTGAGGTGAGATGATGTGTGCATGCAGGGGCAGCAGCCCCACAGCACTTGTTCTTAGAGTCCTCTTAAAACATTTCTCTTGATTGTGAGAACAATGTGTATTGATTACAGGAAAATGAGACAATACAACAAATCATAAAAAGAAGTAAAAATCACCCACAATCCTCATCACAGTGCTTAGAATGTTAAGTAAAAAAACACAAACATTCCCCTCATTCACTCCAGCACGGTTTGGTTCAATTCAGTTCATGTCCACTGAACACCTACGAGCTACCCAACAGTGTCTGGATCAAGGGCCTGGCCTTGAGCACCCCCGTATTCTAGTGGTAAGAGAAGCAGGGAATACATGATGAACAGAATAAGTAGGTGAAATAGACCATGTTAAGATTGTATTAGGTGCCACAAAGAAAGAAAATGCCAAGCAGGGAGAGGGGTTAGGAGTAGAGAGGAAAAGGGACAAGCAGCAATTTTCAAATATGAGGCCAAGCTTCTAATAAGCCTTTATCCCACGCAATACACACAGGGCACATTTACAGATGCACATACTACTTAGCTTTGTTGTTTGTTTTTAAAGGACGAAACAAAAATGATGGCATTTCCTCTCCTGAACAATAAATGCCTGGCCATCCCTCCAAGTCTATGCACATCTCTTTTATTTTCCTCTAGCGCCGCAGAGTATTTCACTGTGTGGCGGCATTCATAATTTATTTACCAAGTCCCCTGTTGATGGACAGCCAGATTGTTTCCAGTTCTGTGCCGTTGGAGGTGGTAAGGGGGCTGTCTAGATCACATATTCAAGAAAGGCCTGCCCTGGGGTTCTGCGTGGCTGAGAGGCAGAGTAGGGGGTGAGGCTGTGTCCAGGGGCCAGATCTGGAGGGGAGAGGGCTGCAAGAAGCCCTCCTGGCGTATGGTTCCAGCCTAACCTAAGCAACTCTGCTCCCTGGAGGTCCTCTCTCCATGAATCACTCCCCACCGCTTCCTCCTGATGTTGCCGCAAGGTGTGGTGAGCTGGTGTTGGTGTGTGAACACAGAGGTGAGTACACACGTATGCATACAACATCGGCCCTTCAGGGCCCCACAGGATGCAGCAGACTCCCGACTGTACTTGCTGAGGCACACCCGCCTGCAAGTTGTCTCTCCGAACGCTCCAATAAGGACAGACGACTCAGACCCTTACATGTATTCTCACCTCCCTCCCTAGAAAACCGAGCTGTGCTGCACCAGGCAGTAAAGTTCTCAGGGACCTTTGCTAGCCTTGTTCTGCAGGGGCCCCCTGAGGACCTACTCCACTATGTAGGGCATTATGGGTCTTGTTCCTCCTCGGAAGACCCTGCCCTCACTCCGGGGAATCCTAACCACGTTCTGCAGTTCCTGCACAGCTGCCCTGGCTTGTCCCAACCCCTCCTGGGTGCAGACCACCTGCTGGCTTCATAAATAAACCTTTCTGTTTATGGTGTTGAATACTGCTCACCCAGCCCCCACAGGGCTGCCTCTGCATTTCCTGAGTGCCAGTAGGTTGAACCAGTGTACAGCCAAGCCCAGCAAATAAAAACAGGTACCGCTAGCCCACTCGGTCCCCGAGTGCCCCCACTGTGGTCAGCCACTCGAGCTCTCCCAACTCCGCGCATTGATACCATCCCACCCCCACCCCCACACCCCTTCCTTCAGTTAATTGTTAGTGAGTGACTCAGAGCTGCCCCCAAACCGGCTGGTGCTCATTTAGGGAAGGAAAAGTTAGTGCCCCACATAAAAATGGCTTTATTAAAGTGCAAAAATATTCCACCAAATGTATTCCCACCATCTGTTTTGCTTGTAATTCTGAAAAGCACAATGCCATGTGGTTCCCTGGCCTTTGTCCTTTCAAAGCTGCTAGAGGCAACTCCCCGCTGTTCCTGACCTGTGTCTCTGCTGGGTAATGGCCCCGCCTAGGCAGACCTCTCCCTGCACATAGGCCGGCCGTGTGGCCGCCTCACCTCAGAGGCTGAGAGACAGGCCCTGCAGTTGTACAGCTTTGGGAACACCGGAGATGCCTGGCTGGCAGCCTAGAGCGGAGGAATCTATCCTCCTGTCCAAGGACCCGAGCCTGGGTTCCAGCGCTAGCTCAGATGTAACCCCAAGTCCCTTCCGACCTTGCCAGGCCTCAGTGTTTAAATCCAGAAAATGGGCACAAAATGCCCACCTTGCAGGTGCAAAGGCTCCAAAGCTCTTCCCTAGCTCCTGCCTCCCTACCCCCCATCTAGTAACATCCTTCCGCTCTGCTTCCCCCAACTTTGAACTTCTGCATCTTCAAACACAACTTGCCTTTCACACGTCTCCTTACCAAACTTGCCCCCCTACTTTGAATGCTTTTTTTCCTCTGCCTCAAAAATCATTCTTCCTGTACAACCCAGTGGAACGGGCCACCGTCCTCGCTGAGGGGCACCAGTCTCCTCACGACCCCTCCCTCACTCTTTATGGCATCACCTTGTTCATTAGTCCCACAGCAGTCGGCTCTCTCCAGCTTGCTTGGGTCCTATTTGTTCAATGCTGAATCCTAGATCCCTGTCCAGCATCTGGTGCAGGATGGTCATTGAGTAAGGGAAGGGTAGTGTACTAAGGTTGAAGCAGACAGGCTCTGGGGTCACACAGGCCTTGGGTGAGTGACTGGGCGATTTCCCTGGCCTCTCCGGGTCTCAGTGTTCTCTAAGATGAAGATTATATAGACAACACCTTCCACATGAAGGTGTGAAGAGCTGATGTGTTCACACCATGAAGCATTTGGTCTGGTCTGGGCATGCTGTCTTCAGTGTTACTAACAACCTGTCTAAGCGTGCTGAGAGTAATAGGTCATCCATGGGGCAGTATTCTTACTCCAGGGGGAAAGGTTGTGCTTCCCTGGACAGTGGGGCTTTGAGCCTGCACCCCCAAGTTTCAGACAAAGAAACTAAGGCCCAGAAAGGATGGCTTACTCATCTAACCAGCCCCTCCCTGGTATTCAGGGAGAGAGAACCTGATCTAGAGCCACACGCCCCAGTGCGGGCTGCAAATTTGTGTTTATGAATATTCCTCAACTCCTTGAGTTATTTGTGGCTTCAGTCAGGCTGTAAAATGTATTCATGGAGCCGTTCTGTTGGCCTAGGTGAGAAACGCTTGCTTTTGTCTCCTTTTTTTAATGGAAAATGTTTGCTTTTCGCGTGTGTCACTTAATTTGGGCACTGCACGCCCTAAAAACACCAAATTCATGAGCTCACGATTCTGCTTCAAAACAGAAAATCTATACTTGGCCCCCTTCGGTCTCTCTCCCACCCCCTGCTCTAGGAGTTGGGGGTGGGGGATAGCAGTCAGGCCGGCTGAGAAGCCACCTCTGACTAGACAAAGGCTGGGGCCAACCAAGCCAGGGGATCTATGGGAGGAGCAGGGCTGTGGGCACAAGTCCTGTCCTCTGAGCCCCTCCGGTGACTGTCCTGGCACCCTTCCTCGGGTGTGCTGAGCGCTGCCGGCTTTCCCTTATGACCTGAGAAAGGCCCGCAGGTGAGGGCCATCAACACTCCCCTCCCCCCTGCGCCCCGTGTCATCACCATTAGCCAGATCTTGCTATAGGTTAACCTGCTTCCTTAGGCAGGAGCTGGGCACACCTTGGCAGCCCCTGAACACCTGACCAACCTTCCCAACTCACTTTTTGCCATTGATATAGCATGCTGCTCTAGGGGTGTGCATGATGGATTCACGAGGGCCGTTGTCTGAGCTTTGTGGGTATCGTTTGTAAACATCTCGGATCTGCAGGGTGGCCTTTCTCTCCCCCTATCTTTCCTGGGCCTTTGTTTACAGCGCAGCTCCAGTGCCTCCTCCCCAGGAGTGTGTCCCTGACCACGGAACAGGACCTTGGCCAGCACCCAGGTCTTTACCCCAGTGTCTGCCTTTTCTTCTCATCACATGGCTTATCAATATCTGACACGATTTATTTGTTCGTCTGTTGGCCTGCCTCCCAAATGGAGAGGGAAACCCATGAGGGGACATTCCCAGTGACAAAATAGAGCTTGGCTCCCAGCACAGCTCCATAAATAGAAATATCAGAGGCATGCTCAGAAGGTCACAGCGAGTTGGCTGCAGAGCTTGGACTTTGCCCCAGGACTCCCAGCCACCTGCTCCCCATCATGTCCTTTCAGCATATCAAGCAAGTGACAGAGCCAGGATTTGAACCCCTGGCTCTGAAGTCAGCCTGCTTACCATCAAGCCGTACAGCTCCCCAGATTCAACCTCCTGCTGCCCACTCTGTTGGCTAGAATAAAAGTCCTCCAACGCGGTAGCCACCAGCATCATGTGGCTGTCGAGTTGTAAATTAATTTCAATTAAGTAAAATGTTAAATTCAGTTCTTCGGTCAATTTCATCCTGCGTGTGGCCAGGGGCTAGTGCACTGGACAGGGCGTCCACCAGGCCTTTCCATCACCACAGAGTGGTCGATTGGACAGTAGGGCCCCAAGGAGGAGCTTCCTCAAATCTGTCTTACTCATTCCCACAGCCCTTGGACGAGTGCATTATTTACTGACTCTCTCTGCTAACATACTTATGCTAGTACTCCAAGAGGCCCTCTCTCCTCCTCTCCTGACCCCTCCCCTTTCTCCAACAGGAAGGGATGAAGCCAGTAGTGTGGAGGTGACGTGGCCAGATGGCAAGATGGTGAGCCGCAGTGTGGCCAGCGGGGAGATGAACTCAGTGTTGGAGATCCTCTACCCCCGGGATAAGGACAAACTTCAGGACACAGCCCCACTAGAGGTGGGCCAAGACCTCTGGGCCTCATAGTCAAAAAAAAAAAAAAAAAAAAAAAGCAGGGACCACCACCCATGATCCTTGGGGTAAATCTTGCTCTCTAGAATGGTCGGGATGACAGCTCCATTTGTAGTTTTGCAGCACACCATACCCACATCTCTTCAGCTTCTCACAGATCCTGGGGGCTTGATAGGGCAATGGCTTTTGCACCCATTTTACAGAAGAGGAAGCCAGAGGCCTAGAAAGTAACCCAAAGCTAGCTAAGGTTACATAGGCAGTTATGTACTGGGTTGAGAACTGAACCCTAGTCTCCTGCTGCCTTTGTGGTATTTTCTGAATACCTGAAGAGGCCTCCTATTAGCACTGGATGAGGCTCAGACCATAAACCGGGGTTCTTGAGCCTCTTGGGAGTACAGTTCTGGTCCAGTTTCGGGTCTATCAGATACATAGATTCAAGTACAGGGAGAGTTTGAATCACATGTTCTTGCCCTCCCCACCCCCAACATCATCTCCATTCTTAGTGCAAGGCAGAATAAAAGGGAGGGCTGCCCTCAGGCCCAGGCTAAGAGCATCTCTCGTGCTGTAATCAGGGTGACAGCTGCTCTGTGGCTGTGACAAGGAGGGGACCCAAGACGAGGCCTCTCAACTCACAAGTGTCTCTGCTTCTGCCACCTTGCAGTGCGGACAAGGATTCTCCCAGCAGGACAATGGCCATTGCATGGGTGAGTCACCTGTAGGCACCAGATAATGGGGCAGAAACTGGGATCTTCCTGGGGACTATCAGCCTACCCTACCAAGGCTCAAGATGCAGACAGGGGTTAGAAAGATAGGGAGAGGAGGAAGACGCCACTGGTCCTGAGGGACCCAGGTGCCAACACAGCCAACCCGGGACTCCCCAAGGTGAGAGCGGCATTAGCAACCGCAGGCTGACTCACTTCACTCCTGGGCATTGGCCTGCCTGCCACACCTATCAGAACAAACCTGGGCACACGGTACACACTGCCACACAGACACTGAGATGGTGATGGATAGGCTTCACCCGGCCGGAAGCAGAGCAGAAACATTCTGTGGCCAGCCTGAAGAGCAGCCAGCCAGGGGACTAAGAGATGGAGGTGAAGCTGATTGTGGGAGGTATTTGGGTACAACAGGGTGTGGAATGTAATCACAGTGCAGATAGGAGACCGCAGCCTGATACAGCACAGGGGAGGCTGGTAGCTTCCAGATGCCAGGTCAGTGAGGGTCTCATGACTTCCTCAAGTCTCCCAATATGCTATGAAGGGGAAAGCCTAGCAGCCCAGGGTCCAGAAGATGTCCAACCCAAAGCCTTACATCCTGATTATTTACAATGAGGACTTAGAGTGAGGATTCTTTCTTCCTTAGACCCAGAGAAAACTAGACACAGCCCCACCCTTGTGGAGCTCACAGCTAATACAGAGTCCCACATATGAACAGCTGACAACCATATGTGGGCCAGGGATGGAATGAGCAGGAAAGTACCAAGGGAGCTGTTAAGCTCTCCGGGGTAGATCCCAGAAGAAAGCCCAGAGAAATTGAGGTCAGTCTGGGACCTGAGGGATGGTGAGTAGGACAGCCATAGAAAGAGGAGGCAGTGTGCCCATGGAGGACGCTGCCTGGGCATAGGACCGCAAAGTGAGGAAGCATAGCGCGAGGGTTAGGGTGGCTAGAGGAAGACGTGACTCTCCCATACTGCCCATGTGCCCACTGTGGTCACATGATAAATGGACAGCACAGGCACATAAAACCGCAGAGTCTTCACTGCGTACTGAGAGGACCCTTTGAGATCGCTGGTCTAGCACCTCTTTCTGTCTGTCACCCAGTAGGCCCTCTGCATGGTACTAAGCACCACGTCAGACTCTGGGGATGCAGCCAAGTGCCTCACCTGAGGTGTTTGCATCCTGGTAGAGGGGGTCAGACCTCAAACACAGGACTACACGGCGTGAGAAAAATGGTTTAGAAACCGTGTCGGCAAGGTGCTCTCTGGGGACTCTGAGCAGAGAAGTCAGAAAGAGCCACAGGTGAAGGGACTTTTAAGTCGAAACCACAAGGATTAGAAGGACCAGCCCCAGAAAGAGCTGAGGGGAGAGCTTTCCTGGCAGAGGACGAGCAAAGAAGGGCATGAGTTTGCCACAGGGCTGTCCGAGGTGCTGTTACAGCTGAGATGAGGTAGAAGGGTAGGTACAGGTCAAGGAGGGGCTTGAGGCTCCGGGAAGGAGTCTGGACTTCGTTCTTAGGCCCTTGGAAGCTAAGCAGGAGAGTGACCTGATGTGATTCACATTTTTAAAAGATCACTCTGGCTGCTGAATTGCAGGCTGGATTGGAGGGAAGCATGGAAGCCAGGAGGCCAGTAAGGCAGCCGCTGCAGAAATCCAGGCAAGAGACCATGGGGGCTGGGCATAGGGTGGTGGCCGAGTGAGGAAGGTGGACAGATGAGAAGCGTGCTTTGGGGCAGAGGTGAGGAAGTGGGAGGATGGGGAGATAAGTCTGATTTCTGCTGGTGTGGCTGAGCAGTTGGTGGTGGCGTTGACAGAGCTGTGGAAGATGCGAACAGGGGACAGAAGAGGCTTAAGGGCTGAGGGAAATCAGAGTTCCATTTTGGAAATGATCAGTCTGAGGTGTGTATTAGACATCCAAGTGGAACTGCCATGTAGGTCATTGGTGATTGGATTCACGAGCTTGGAGCCCAAAGGACAGGTTATGGCTGGAGGTAGGAAGTTTACAGTCATCCACATTTAAAGAGTTTATCTGGAGAAAATGTAGTATATAGAAGGGGCCCAGGGCCAAGCCTGAGCTCCCCCAATATTCAGGGGTCAAGGACAGGAGGCACTATCCAAGGGCATTAAAGTAGAGAGGCAGGCCCAGCAAGGAGAAGGGACATGCCCGGGGTCACAGGGCAGGTGGGCAGACAGATCCTAAGCTGGGACACACTGCCCACCTCTCCCTGATGAGTGGCTCCTTTGCCTTGCAGACACCAATGAATGTATCCAGTTCCCATTCGTATGCCCCCGAGACAAGCCCGTGTGTGTCAACACCTATGGAAGCTACAGGTGCCGGACCAATAAGAGATGCAGTCGGGGTTTTGAGCCCAATGAGGATGGCACAGCCTGTGTGGGTAAGTGGACCGCTGGCCACATTCAGTAGCAGAGGAAGCATGCCTCGTCCTGGGGAGCGCAGGGGTCTCTGGGTGGGCCCTAGACCACTGTCCTTAGCCCCTGCTTCCCCTGGATTGATGGAGGCTCCTAGACTCACATTAGATCTCCAGGGGAGACCGTGTCAGGCTTGGAGAGGCCCCATCACTACTACCCCACCTGAAGGGCCCCAGGGTGCTGTGTCCTGATTTTGTGGTTACCGCTCTTCTCGAATCTCCTGAGGCAAGTGTTCCAACCTGGAGGTCAGCCCATGTTTTCAGAGCTGGGGTAGGAAGTAGGTCCCCCGAGTCCCCTTCGGCAGGGTCTCTGAACCAGCGTCTGCCTCTTCTTCCTCCCAAACTCCTTCCTCCCAACCAACCCTTTCCCTCCCCCGTTTTCTATCTCCCCACCCTTTCGTTTTTTGCAGCTCAAGTGGCCTTTTTAGGTGGGTATTCTTCGGCGGCCTTTAGACTCTCTGAACCTCTCTCTCAAGCTTCATATCTTTCTCTAGGCCTTGGACTTTGCCTTCAGTTATATGCACTTTAAATCCTATCAATAAAGGAAAAAAATCTAACAACCTTTGTGGAAAACTATATCTCTCTGCTGCCTACCTCTCTCCACACCCAATAGAACCTGCCATGCGCTCCTTCAAGTGGACAGCAGGGGTGGCCATCTTTGAAAAGGGAAGTTTGGGAGATACTGGTGCGACCCTAGTTGTCTGTGAAGCCTTCCTTTGCATTTTTACTGAGAAAACAGAAAAGGAAAGTATCTCCTCTCCACTCCATCCTTCATTCCTTCCGAAGAGCCAAGACAGTCCAGTCAGTTCTGTATCTTTGTGAGCTTCTTATTTTGCCCTTAACAAAGATGGCTCCCAGGTGGTTGCTTGCTCAGCTGATTCAGTAATGTATCATGTGCCTGCTCATTCGGCCTGTGCTGTTGCTGCTTGTACAACCTGATTTCCTGTGATTATGAAAGCCTTATTGGGTTGGTGGGGATGATGGGAAGGGAAAGGGTGGCCCTTTGGGACTGTTGATAAAAATGCTCAAGTTTGAACTTGCTAAGTCTTCCAGCCTCTTTTCTGGAGAAATTATGCCAATAAACTCTCTGCTGGATATTAGCACCTAGCTAGCTGGGGAGGAGTGGGTGTGCAAGAGCATGCCCGTTGGAACACTGTTTTAGCTGTGACCCTTCCACCAGGAGGTACATGAAACAAGTCATGACCTTAGGAAAGCACGAGCCCCAGGCACCAGCAGTGTGGTTGGGTGAGGGAAACAACATTCACACTTGGGGGAGCAGGCAAGGCATGTGGGGTGGGCAAGGGGCAGACACAGAGGCAGTGCTCTGGACAGTTTACTTTGGGGAATTCACTCCTTCACTCTGGGTCTGCACTCCCTTTTCATAAATGACAAGAGAGTTGGGTCATTACATCCATACACCCCTTTTTCTCCCCAACTCCTCCCTGTGTGACTGGACATATGTATGGCTAGTCTCCAGCAGTCCTGGTTTCCAGAAAGAACTTAACAGCCCAGCTTTTGCAATATGCTTAGGAACTTGTAAGTGCCTGTAGCCAGAGCACTCTTTGGGGATGATGTAACACCATAGAATATGCTCTCGACCAGCTCTGGAAGTGAGGGCACATTATAAATCACAGATATATTCTTCATGGGGGAAAAAAAGTCGCTTGAAGATATAATAAAATCATGCTTAAGAATGCAGCAAGCCTTTTAAAAACATATTTAACAAAAAAACTACCCTTTTCTGATACCATAATAATTCTCCCAATAAATCACAAAATATGAATTCCTTGTAGCTAGTGCTGTTTTTACACTAGGAACCAGAGCTTAAATGAAAAGTTTTAAAATGAAAACAGCTACAATTTCCCTGGGAAGCACATAACAACCTAAAAATCGTTCCGATTCCACCGTGCCATCCCTGCCTATCGACAGAGAATTAAAGATCTGAAAGGGCCCCAGACATGAGGCTCAGAGAGATGAAGTGATTGAGGTCACCCTGCCCAAGGTCACAGTGGCAGCTGGTCCCCAAGCCAGGCCTACAGCCCTTTCCCACCATCTTGGTGAGGCTGAGCGGCAGCACGCTCACTGCTCAGACTTTTCCCTCTTCACCCAGAAGCTGCTGCCTTTTCAGAAATGAACAAGTGAATCTAAGATATCACGATGAGTGAGACCCACGGCCCACAGAGACGGGCTGCAAGCACAGCGATGGTAGAGAACGACAAGATAACAAGCTCCATCGACTGGCCACACACAACAGCATGAGAAGTGGGGGAGGGGCAGAAACAGCTAGCGAGCCGGTCTGCCAAGGACACCAGGAAATTCAGAGTGACAGCCAACTTCAGAGGATGCCTGAACTGCCTGGTACACTGAGTTTCAGGTCACAAGGTCTGGCTGAGCCATTTCACTCTACCTGGTGGGCAGGTCAGAAGAGTCACACAGAGATGCTCCAGGCTCCCTAATTGTTTTATTTATTTATTTATTTATTTATTTATTTATTTATTTATTTATTTATTTATTTATTTATTTATTTATAAGAGATTTTCTATTCATTTTACATATCAACCACAGATCCTCTCTCCCCCCTCCTCCCACCCACCCCCCAGCCTTCCCCCAAACCCACCCCCCATTCCCACCTCCTCCAAGGCAAGGTCTCCCATGAGGACTCAGCAGAGCCTGGTACATTCAGTTGAGGCAGGTCCAAGCCTCTCCTCCCTGCACCAAGGCTGCCAGGCTCCCTGATTGTTAAGAGCAAATGCAGGGTTAGAAGACATTCCATGCAGTTCATTCTTTCAGCAACTATTGTCCGAACTCCTGCCCTGCAATAGGGTCTGAGCAGGGCTCTGGGTTTATAACGGTGAGTAAAGTTAACGTGGCTAATACCCCCACACTGCCTTCCCTCCAGCCAGATGGAAAAGCCAAGTATAAGTGTGGGAGGTGGACCGTAACGGGCTTTCTTAAACGTCTAGCTAGATTCATGGGTTACTGCACCAAGATGCAAACTCCACACATTTATTCATCCACGTGTTCATTCAGCAAGTGTTTCTTGAGAACCTCATGGGTATTCTCATGGAAAAGGTGACAAGCTCCCTCCAGTGAAAAGGTCAAGACTCCTACATCCAAGATGCTTATAGTGGAGAAAAAAAATTACAAGGCTAACCTCTACAGAGGACAGGCAGACTCTGAAGCAACTTAACCTCACCTGCCCCCAAGCCCAGGGCCCACCACTCGTCAGGAATCCAGGTATTCAAGCCGGGTACCTCCAGCTCAGATCGTCACTGCCTAAGCATTATTGGCCACAGATGTGTGGAGAGCAAAGCTTCAGTCAGGTTGACCAGGCCAGTGTTCTCATCCCCTCTTCCCTTCTGCTTCCTCTTCCCGAGACTCATGGTGTCTGAACCCTCACTGTCCCCTTCTGAGCACACACACACACACACACACACACACACACACACACACACCTTCCTTTCTTCCATTCCATCCCATAAGCCCACTTAGGTTCCTGACATCTTTCTTACATTATGATCGAAGTTGTAAAAATTAAAAAATAGAAAAGACCTTCAGGGCAAGTGCATAACTCAAGATCCACCCCAACTGAGCCAGACCTTGTTTTTTCAAGAAAACCCCCTAAAATAACTACAATAATAATAATACTTTTATTCTGCCTGATGCAGCCTCCTCCAGGAATGTTCCCCCTCAGAATGACAATAATAGCTTTTAGTGAGTGAGCTCAGCGTGTCTGGGTCGGATATAAACTCTTTACAAGAACCAACTCGCTTAATCCTTGCAGCAATCCCCAGAGGAAAGCGCTGTAATTATCCTAGTTACCCGGCGAAGTTAAGTGGTTCCTTGGGATCACACAGCTGGGCCCGGCAAAGGTGGGATGGCGTCCCAGACAGTCTGGCTCTCCCACCCACACGCTTACCCGCCAGGCCTTCCCCCTTCACCCAGTTAGCCAACTGGTTTGTGCAAAAGCCACAGTCCCTTATGTGACCCAGAGTCAAGGATCAGGTGGGAAGAAACAGTCCCCAGAGAGCTAAGATCTGAAGAAGTCCTACCAATGTCATACCGAAGCCTGAAGGAAGAGCAGGCCACACCCATGTGGAAAGCATCCTCATCAGCCCGGCCTGGACACTTTCTCCAGTGCAGTGTGGAGAATCCCACACCAGGCCACCTCCACCACCACAGTCACTGGCCCTACTCTGGGAAGGTGCCATTCCGAAGGCCAGGAGTCTGATTATGAGTCACTCTGGCTGCTATGGCCCCCTCTCAGCGCTTCGGCACCACATCCCGACCAATGCTGCCGGACCAAGCAAGAACTCCACCACAGCCTCCAAGAGCCACGTGGAGACAGAGAAAGAACACTTCATTATCCCAGGGCACCAGAGATCCCAGACCCCTCCGGACTCCCAGCCCAGGAGGACAGTCAGGTCCCTCCCCTTACCTCCCTGCCCATGGTCACTAGTGTCTCATTCCTTTTGTAAAGCCAGTGGCCAAGCCACAGAGAGTCAGAAACCTGCCAAGGGCTGATGTTGTGTCTCCTTGGCAACAAGCACTTCCTGGAAGGAAGGAGAAGAAGGGTAGCTAGAGCTAGTTAACCAGATAGATAATCCCATTGTCCCCCTCGCTCAGCAGCTCTGTCCTCTTAAGCACTGTCAGAGGGAAGGCCATAAGAGGAGGAACGAGAAGCAAGAAGACACAAGACACCCTCGGGCGAGAAGCTAACGCTTACGGAGTGCTCACTCTATGCCAAGAACTTTACATTCATGTCTCCATTAATCCTCACACCGTCCCGCAAGGCAAATGCTGTTTATTATTATTATTATTACCAAGGAAACTGTGGCTCGGGAAGAGTAAGTTACGCAAGGTCACAGTTCGCTGAGGTAGCAAATGCTTTTTGGACCCCAAACTGTCTACTCTGCAGCCTGGGTTCTCAAATCTTGGGCTGCCAATCGCCAGGTAATTTGCACCTGAGGGAGCTATATAACAACTGTTCACGCGTAATCAACTGCATACCTACTATGTGCTGTGCATTATTCTAGTGGCTTCAGATATTCATCTGTGAGTACAACAGGGGACATCCCTTCCCTGTTGACATATGGCAAGGCATGTTGACATAAACATGGCACGGGGGAGGAAGTTCTTGTGTACAAGAAAATGCCAGGTGTGTCAGGGATGATGAAGAGCATTAAGACTGTATGTGGGCTCCTAGGTAGAGGCAAACTGTTACTTTAAGCAAGGTGAGCCAGAGTGCTCAGCCCCCCAAGGGGGGGGGGGGAGAACAGGCATTTGAGAAAATATTTAAAGTAGGTGGAATATCCTTGAACCTCAGTTTCTCATCTGTAAAATGGGTATGAAGTTGACAATTATTTATTAAACTTGAGTTTTAGCAGTAATCGATACCTCACAGTTGTTGTATTGAACTTGGCACAGTGTCTGGCATGGAGTATGCCTCCAATAAATTAGAGATCTGATTATTAATAAATACCAAAATTAATGATGGAGCCAGGCTCTATTTGATGTCAAAGCTCTTATGCGTCCCCATATTTATGCCTAGAACACTCAGGGGTGTGCAAGTGGAGATATGGAATGCACTGGCTACCCCAGGATGCTAGCAGGTTAGTGAGAAAGATTGCAGGACCACAGATGGCCATAGGGGACAGAGCCTGTCTCCCTGGCCTCTGGGTGTGCCAGGTTTGGCATACTGCTCACAGGGCATCATTCCCAAAGAGAACAGTCATAAAATAAGGTAAATCGGGCAGGCGGGCCTGAGGTCGACTGGGCCACACTGAGCAGAGGGTGCGGAGAGTCACGGAACTTTTCCAGATGTACTGCGTCAACACTAACAGACTCCTCAAGCATTAAGTGTTGAGGCACCTGAGAAGTCATCTAGCAGTACCCCATTCTTTGCAGACAGGGAGACTGAGGACCACAGACTCTCTGCCCTGTAGTCCTCCTCTGGACCCACACCGCCCATAGCTCTTTCAAAAAGCTCAGGCCAGGCCACTCCCTGCTTCCTTTCCCAGAAAGCTCCAGTGTCTCAGAAGCATGTGACCACAGTTTTGCAGATCAGTGGGCAGCACTGGCCCCTCCCACCAAGTGACAGAAAAGTCATTCATGCATTTCATCCTAGAAGCACTCTGAGATAGAAGGCACCCACCACAGGAGACACCTGTGAGGCTGAGAGTGTGGAAGACCAGCTCCCACTTTTTTCCCCAGGGTACTCTTGAGGAGTAAGGGATAAGAGATTTAGATAGAAATATAGAGGGGGAGAGAGAGAGAAAGAAACACAGGACAGCCTCAGGAGGGCCTGGATCATTATCCACTGGCCCCTTCTGTCTCTTCTAAAGGGCTTTTTATAGGAATGCCAAAGCGTGGAGTAAAGACCGCCCCCTAGCACAGCCAGGTGCAGACCCTTCCAATCACCTAGTAACCATGCACATGGTCAAGCAATCCTCTAATGCAGCCCTTCTGGATGAAGCAAGCTTAGATCTCACTATGAAACCTTTGGGGGCCTCCACATGAGTGTAAGGAGGTGGGGTCAGAAGCTAGTGAGGGGAGCCAAGAGAATGTCACCACTTCCTTAGGAAACCCTGTGCAGAGCCCAGGGACCGTACTGCCACCCCAGCCTATGGGAAAGAGGAAAACCTGACTGCAGCCAGGCATTCCCATAAAGATAGCTCCCCTGTATGGCCAGCCCCAGAGCAACCACAGAGAATCCTACCCGCAGAGAGCCTGGATGCCTCTCCAAGCTAAGAGCTGAGGTCCTTCCCTCTGTGGAGCTGCTCGGGAAGGAGAAACACACCCCAGCTCCCAGATGCTCCTGCACGGTAAGGGAACAGGTACAAACCAAATGGAGGACCCCAAACCAGATGTGCAAACCAAATGGAGGACCCCAAACCAGATGTGCAAACCAAATGGAGGACCCCAAACCAGATGTGCAAACCAAATGTACTCATCTCTGCTGTTCCAGGCGGATGGAGAAAAGAGAGAGGGGGAGGGCTTGGGGGCTGTCACCAGGACACAGTCACTAGACAGTCACAACACCTCAGCCCATGCAAAAGGTATCCCATGTGCCAAATGCCATGCTACTTCTTAGAGACCTAGTACAAGACCCCTATGACCCTCCTTCTATCTGTCTATGCTTGAAAGTTTCCCTTCACTACGAGACTGTGGGATCAAAGACTCGGGTGTGCATGCCAGGCAGTCCACCTCTATACTTGCTGGTGAAGCAAGGCATTTCCCTCTAAGCCTCGGTCGGGTTCTTCATCCACAGAGTGGGGGCAGTAGTAACAGCCTTAAGGAAGGGCAGTGAGGCTCCCTCCAGGTAGGTACAACACCCAACTGATGAGAGGTAGAGATGATTATAAAGTCTGTCCCAAGCCCTTCTCCTCCTGATTCACTTCTTGCAGTGCCTGATTTTACAACAATCCGTAAGTCATTAACCAGGCCACATTAGACCTATAGGACTTCTTCCCAGCAAGACCCATCCATCACTCAGTTACAAATGCTGAATTCATTGGGGAATGGGGTAAACACAGAATCTTTGCTTTGAAGAGTCCAGGCCTGTGTTTTGAGCAGCTCAGGGAACACAGGGCCAATCAGTACTCATCCATTCACCTGCCTCTCCAGGGTCTACAAGCATCTATCTCCAGCCAGGCAGCCTTCTCACTCAGTTCTGATCCATCAGTCATTTCCCTGAACCCATCTTCTCTGTATCCACCCACATATCTGCCAATTTACTCTTCCTCCATCCATCCTTCCATCCATCCATTCTTCCATCCATCTACCATTCATCTACCCATGGTACTGTACCCTCTTAAGACCCAGGCCTAGAATTCCAGGCAAAACAAACAAACATCAAAGTCGAAAAAGATTTTCTCTGCTTGAAGTCATGGCATTCAGGCAGTATTCAGGCAGTGAGGGCTAAGTCGAGGCAGGATGCATTTTTCCTCTCCCCCTCTCCTGGGAGAGCATGAAGAGAGCCACAAGAACACAGCCAGGATGACCTTATTGAGAGCTGTTGCCAGCCCAGGAGAGGCCAGACCATTGCTTCTACCTTTTAATTGAATTATTTGGTGGCCGTTTGCAGTCCAATTTCTATCACTTGGTAAGCACTGCCTATCTGCACTGCTTCTCAGCAGCCCAGTGCCCAGAGGCCTTCAGATTGCACAAGCTGCATCTTCTCTCTCTTCCTGCCAGCCTGTGATAGGCTGCATCTCCCATTCAATGCCAAAGGCGAGGCATTGTGACAGGCACCTGAGGTGGGGAGGGGAGAGGTAGACATGAGTAAGACAAGATCCCCACCCTCAAGGGGTTTACTGATTAATTGGGGACAGCAGGAAAGGGACCTTCACTATGTATGAGGCCTTGTAAGCTGTGTGCAATGTTTCCTCCTTCACAGGCATCAAGCAACAGTGCTCTCAGGTGGTAGCTGGTCCCCAATCACTTTTCCATTACAGAAATCAATAACTTGAATTACTCCAAAATAACGAGCACCTCCATCCCCCTCCAAAACTAATTTTTTTCTGTGTCTGCGTTTGCCCATGTGCTTTACCCTGGGTCTGGAATCTATCTTTATGAGTCAGCCCAGGTAGATCGGCATCTTGTGTCTGACTGTGACACGCTGAGGCAGAATGAAGCAGGGTTCAGAGTCGGGGGCTTAGGTTCGAATTTTTGCTCTAAGGCATTCAGCTGCGGGCTCTTGCCAAGCTACGTAAGAACCTGGAACATCCGTTTCCTCACATATAAAATCAGATCATGAGTATAACCACCCACTAGAGTATTAGAGCAGTAAGTGGAATAATGATACAGATGTTTGTATCCCCTGCTTGTATTGGGGAAATCACTGAAGCCTGGGATAAATATCCGTTCATCCCGTGTGGTTATCTGAAACCGTCTACAAAGCTGTGTCATGAGCTCATTGCATAATGAGGTCCCCGTGTCACTTCCACAATAACATTCATATATTGAGGAAATTATAATTTACATCATAATTATCATTTACAAAGATGCATTCTTGTAGTGCTGCTGATTTACAAATGACCAAGCATAGACTCGAGGAAGTTCAGGGAAACGGGTAGGGGTGGGAGGTCCCCTGGCTGGTGCTGCCCTCTGACATCTTCACATTTGTTCATCTCCTCTGTCATCCCTGATTCAAATACGCAAGCCCTGATGCTACCCCAGGATGCTACGCACTGCATCCTGCATCCTGCAGATGCTGAAATGACAGGTCCTTTGAAGGACCTCTTGAAAGAAGAGCTGTGAGCACAACGTACTCTGCCCTTGGTACTGTCTGGGAAAATATAACCTCCTAGAGTCACCTGAGAAGAGGCATGTGGAAATCCTCAAAGGCCACACTCGGAAAGCCAGAAAAGATACTGGCATTACAGACCACCTATTTCATGCCAGGCACATTTCCAGCCATTTTCTGGTTCTTTGAGACCAGTTATTCTTAACCTTTGGAGGTTGGTCATGTGTACCTTTGAGAATCTGCTGAGAGCTATGGATTGTGTCTCCCAGATAAAGGTACTGATTTATGCACATGGATAAGTTCAGGGCTTGGAGGTTAAGGTTAAGTACTAGTAGCTGGGCATAGTGATGCACGCCTTTAATCCCAGCACTCAGGAGGCAAAGGCAGCTGGATCTCTGTGAGTTTGAGGCCAGCCTGGTCTACAGAGTGAGTCCCAAAACAGCCAGAGCTACATAGCGAGACCCTGTTTTATGTTTTCTTAGGCACCAGGGACCTTCTCTTTTGGCAGCCTCAGCATATCAAATATATTCACAACCCACAGCAAATGGGAGCCATACAAACATACACATGTATATACATATGTCATGCTGAATTGCAATTGTCTGCTTTGACATGAGGCATATTAATAGATCTTCAATAAAACATGAATTCCTGTGTTGTGCTTTCTTTTCCTATCTTGGAGCCAATAAACTTCTTTGGTTAGTTTTACCAAACAATAAAACAGAGAAAAATGCATAGACCTTATGTATACAGTACACTAAATTTTTAAGAAGTGAGATCCCTGTGCTACCAACTCTCCGGCCCTGAACAGAAGAGTGGGGGCCTGAGAGTCCCCAGGCCCCTCTCCTCCACCACCCTCAATAGCAAACAGCCATGTTACTTCTTTCTTCGTAGGCAACTGTGTCTGTCTTTGAGCTTGCCCCAGGCTGTGTCTGGCTACTTTTGTGGAGCCAGTGTTTTTAATCCAGGTCTCGGGCTTGGGTCTGAACGGTCGTGTGAAGTGTCAACTGAGGTTGCCTGTGAGGCATGCTGATGTCCTGAAGCCAGAGCTTTGGTCTTGTTTGGAGCCCCATTTTCAGCAGTTTGTCCTTGGAGGGACAGAAGGCAAAGGTCCAGTAAGGGTGCTGCCTGCGGGGACCACATGGGAAGTGGGAGAGAGGTTCCCAGACCGGCGGTTCCTGAAGCAGCTGAAACTGGCTGTGGGGGGAAAGAGTGGCTGTCTTGGATCTTCTCCTCCCTTCACCCACACCTCTGGAAGCCACAATCAGCAGCTGCTAGGCTTAGTTAGTGTGGTTGAGGAAGTTTACAGTACCTGAGTGGCTTTTCTTTTGACTCTCGGGTGCAGTACATGATCCCGCCACTTGGTGGCACCTTCGACTTCTGTAAACTCGTTGGTCCTCTTGTCACACAGGCCCTATCTTTAACCACAGCAAAGAACCAGTCCTTAAGTAACAGAAGAAAGCCAATGCATGCAACACAGGGAGACCATGCACTGAAAGCTTGCCTGGGGTGTGCCAGGATGGTTGTGCCCTTCAAAGGGAACCAGGGATAACCTGTCCTTTGGGGGCTTGTGTATGGTGGTCAAAAGGGGGACGTAGTGACGTGGCTGCCACCAGCCAGAGAGGACAGGCCACTGCGTTAAGAACAGAGGAAGCAGAGAAAGCCGCACTTCATCAGATCTGCTAATCAGGTCTCCCCTGCCATTCACTGGGCTGTCCCCTTGGGTCCTACATGCCTGTGAGCACAGCCCATTCATAAGCCTGTGCTACCGGGGCATGGATGTGCCAGGCCTGCTTCAGAACCCAGATGTAAACAGCCCCAGGTCCTTCCTGAGTGGCCTTTAAAGCTGGATACACCCCTGCTCCTTTCTGCAGTTTGCAGGCTCCTTAGGTTCAAAGCCAAGCTCTACTACTTCCTATGTAAATTGGAGCAATGTAACTTCTGTGCGCCTCATCTGTAGAATGAGGATAGTGATAGACACCATGTAGAGTTTGCTAGAAGGCCTAAGCAATGAATTATGTAGTGGCTTAGCCTAGTTAGGCCCCAACACAAAAGCATTAAACAAATGCTACCATTTTTCTTCCTTTTAAAAAAGATTTTCTTTAAACATGTATGACTGTTTACCTGCATGTATATCTATATACCATGAGTGTGCCTGGTACCAGAGGAGGCCAGAAGGTGCTGGGTCCCTTGGAAATAGAGTTACAGTTGTGAGCAGCCATGTGGGTGGTGGGAACTGAACTCAGGTCCTCTGGAAGTGCTCTTAACTGCTGAGCCATCTCTCCAGCACGGCTACTGTTCTATCACTGTGACCATTGGCATTTGAAAGTGGGACAGTTGAATGCCTCTCAGCAAGTCAAGCACTGGGAGTGGGGGTGTTGGGTGAATTTTTGCCAATTTGGAAATCTCCAGCCTTCTTCAGGGCTTCCTCACTAAACAGCTTGGCTGAGGTTCAAGCCTGACCTCAGGCTACAGCTAACTTCCCACCCAAGCAGAACTCAAGCATGACCCTCCCTGCCAGTGGAGAAGCTCCCCAACCCACTCACATCCCAAGACTGAGCAGAGGCAGAGGCCCAGGCTCCCCAGGGCTCGGGTACAGAGCCAGGTGTCCTGTAGAAGCAGCAAATGGAAACTTCTGAGCCACCTGGAACGATCTTCCACACCACCCAGAGACTACCTCTCCCTTGCTCCCAAACCCAGGACCAGAGCTGTGGTCCCTGTGACCTAATGAGGTCCTCTCTGAAACAGACCCTGGCCAGAAGATCTGTGTGGCCCAGCCCCACTACAACCCCAGGCAACTTCCTATCTGAGAGGAATTCCCTGTTTTAACTCACCCACCAGCTCTATGACTGAGGACACATTACTCAACCTCTTGGGACCTTTGAGAAGACTCAGCTAATCTTTAAAATCCCCCTTATCCCTAGAATATGGTTTTAGCAAAGTGTCTGGTATATCATAGGTGGTTAATAAATGCTTAGTTTTGTATATCCAAAATATATCTAATATCTAGCTGCTTTCTCCGCTTTTAAAAAAATTGATGTATGCATCTGGTGGGGGCTGTGCATGTCCCATGGTGCACGGAGAGATCAGAGGACAATTTTGTGGAGGTGGTTCTCTCCTTCCCCCCTTACTCAGGTTCCAGAGCTCAAACCCAGGCCATCAGGCCTGCATGGCAAGCACTGTGCCTGCTGAGACATCCTGCCAGCCCGTTCTAGTCTTCAGTAATGAATGCCCCGTGAGATTCAACCCAGACAGTGCCTGACCTAGAGTAAGAGCTCAAGGAACAGCCCCTACCTAACTCACTGATAAATTACTTCGGGCTTAGCTTTCATCTGAACCTACCGTCTCCACCCAACGTTGCAAATCCACCACAGATTAAGGAGTGGAAACGGTGGGATGTCTACCTCCTCCCTGACCCACAAGCTCCAGGGAGACAGTTCATCAGTCCTGTGCCGTCTGCCTCTTCTCACACACACACTCACCCCAGCATCTCTGCATGAACCCGGGTTGCAGAACTAAGCCCAGCACCCTGGACTAGTGGAAACAGCATGGAGCCTCAAGCTGGCAAGTCCTTTTATTGGAAAAAGAATAAAACAAAAGGTCTCCATTTTGCCTCTTCCCAACCTTCCCAACAGGATGTGCCAAGGTCAGACACGATGCCTGGCCATACCGCAGGCTAGGGAGGACATAGGCTTCTGTCGGGAGTCTGGGGCTGCAGCTTGGGAAGAAGGGGTTCGTTGCACCCGGGCTCATCAGGCTCAGGCTCCCTGAGGCTTCAGGGCCTTGGCCAGCCCTCTCCATCTCTCTGCATAGTCTCCTGATGTCACATGCTGCCGCTTTGGCCAGTAGAGAACCAGGCCCTTTCAAGCTCTAGGAAGCTACCTACAGTGGCTGGTGTTTCCTGTTTACTTCTAGCACCTCCTGCCCGCTGAGGTAGGCAGCCCATTTCTGTCCATAGTCATGCCCCAGGATGCCCACACACACACTGGCTCCCCCTGGGAGCCACAGCACCATTGGCTGGCCAGCCCTTCTTCTCTTGCAAGGCACATTTGCCTTGAATGTCTAGGGAGTCTCCCCGCAGGACTTCAGGGCCCTGACACCTGGGCAGGCTGAATATGCAGCATCTGTGGCCCCGCTGTGTCATGGGGCCTGGGAGAAGGGCACCAAAGACCACCCAGATGTTGGCTCTGCTCTCCTAGGACCCCAGCCTTTCCTCCATTAGAATGTGCACAATAGAGCCAGGGTGGAGGAAGGCCAGGAAGAAGAACCACGTCGAAGCCCAGCCTTAGGACACTGACCGACAGGGCCAGGAAGAACTCACAGGGAGGTGCTGCAGACCACTGTGTGACAGGACAGGGCAGGACGTGGGAGTTATTAGCCCAGCAGCCAAAGAACACACAAAGTAACCTCTCTCTCCACACACACATGCTCATTACACATAAACATTCATACTCACACGCCTGCACTTATGCACAAGCATACCTAACTTGCACACATGTGTGCACATATACACTCACATTCCCACTCATTCACTCAGATAAACATAGGTTCGTGCACACATGTGCACACACCCACTCACACTCACTTGTGAAGTCACACACGTACACTCACTCACATTCACACACTTGTAAACTCATATGTGCACATGCTTTCCCACCCATAAACCCACATACATACATTTGTGCACACAGTATGCACACAATGCAGGAATTGGCTCCAGTTCAGGAATTCAAGCTCTGTCCAGCTGCATTCATCCACAGGGCTTTACCATATCCCAGTGGAACACCACCCCCCAGAGTCCCAAGCTGAACACCCATAACCAGCTCCTGGTGGGGTGCAAAGTCTCTGAGTTGGGTGTATCTTGGCAAGGCTGAGAGGACTTTCCGCTCTGAGGGAAGGACAGGAAAGCCACACACAGCCTTAGGAGCAGCTGGATAGCTCCCAGGGCACCCATCTCCCCAGATCTCCAACGAGGAGGTGGGATCATTGACAAGCAGGAGCCTCATGGTGGCCTTGGGCCTTAGAAAGAGCCCAGGGCAGAGTCCAGGTAGACATGGGCTTTGACGGTGAAGGATCATGCAGGGTGGGAATTCTCCAGGTCCTCCTTGGAGTGGGGGAAAAAGGCAAAGAAGAGAGGGTTCATCTAAGCTGGGTTTCCCCCACCCTCAGACTTCCCTAGGAAAGCCTGGCTCTGATGACCCGGACCAGCCCCATGGGAGAAAGAAAGGTCCAGGGTCAGAAAGAGGAAGATCCTGCCAAGGGACAAAGGACTGGGGACATGAAACAGCGGGTAGTCACCCTCCCTTCCGCGCCACACGGCAGGGTGGGCCCAGAGAAAGACTCAGAAGCGGGTGCTCTGGTAACGCAGCCTCCGCAGATCTGCCAGACCCTCGCTCCGGCCATACACCTCCCTGCGGGGACTCTCGGCCAGTCACCGGGCCCCCGCCCCACCCCCGCCGGCGCTGCTGCTGCCGCTGCCGCTGCTGCTGCCGCTGCTCGAACTGCCGCTGCTGCACCGGTCCTCATAGATGGAGATCTCGATCTGGGGTGATGGTTAAGGAGCTGCGCACACTCAGCTGTTGATTGGGAAAGGGGGTACAGACCCAGAATGAGGCCTGTGGCCGAAGCCCTGCTATGCCCAATAGCAGAGCCCAGAAGGCCTGAAGTCCCTGTTGTACAGTATTATTTTAAGATGTGTTACCTTTGTTTATGTTGCATTTGTTTAACTCTGTGAAGCTGTGTTACTGTGCCTGTCTAAAACACCTGGTCTAATAAAGAGCTGAATGGCCAATAGCGAGGCAGGAGAAAGGATGGGTGGGGCTGGCAGGCAGACAGGAGAAATCTGGGATAGGAGAAGTCTGGGAAGAGTAAAAGGAAGGAGCCAGAGAAGTAGGAGGACTTCAGGGGCCAGCCACCCAGCTACACAGCCAGCCACAGAGTAAGAGTAAGAGTTACAGAAGTAAGAGAACAGGAAAAGCCCAGAGGCAAACGGTAGATGGGATACTTTAAGATAAGGAAAGCTGGCTAGAAACTAAGCCAAGCTAAGGCCAGGCATTCATAAGAAAGAATAAGCCTCCATGTGTGATTTATTTGGGAGCTGGATGGTGGGCCCCCTAAAAGAATGAAAACAAACAAGTCCCAACTCTTCTCCAAGCCTCAGCTAACCTTTTCTGAGAGGACACGGGGCTGAGTGCACAATGGGGTCCCATGTTGAATTTGGCCTTCCTTGAGATGCATTATGGGATTCCAAGGCACAGATGCACCGGGAAATGGAGTTACATACAAACACTTGCGTTTGCTGATCCCTACTGGCCCACTCAACTTAGGCCAGTTCCTTCACCTGCTAACCATCAATGATCACATCTTCAAACTGGGGGCACTGCAGAGCCTTAGGACTCCTGTGTAAATTAAATGGACTTTCTGAGTGCTAAGCACAAAAGAAGCGTGGGGGAAACGTGTTTCTAGGGATTGTTTTCTGAACTCTTCTCTCAGCTTTATTGTAAAATGCATTATTTTAACTATTCTACTTCTGTTGCTACTGAAAGGGGGTCGTTCACCTGAACAACTGTTCCAAATGGGGGCAGCAGAACTATCATCCACCCCCTGCCCAGCCTTTCACTAAGACAGCCAGCCCAGAGGCGCATCCCCATCCTGGACCTCATCTCTCTCATCTATGTTCAGTGGGTGGTGGGGTCAATATGGAATATTAAATGAGATTGTAGAAGGCTTGCAGATTCTTTGAGGACCAGACAGTGTTGCAGGTTCAGAGAGCCTGGGCTCAAACCCTGACTGACAATCTGCTGCTTAAAGGTAAGTGACAGCCAGCTCACCTTCAGTGTCCTGGTATACACAGGAGGGTAAGAAGAGCCCACCTCTTGGGGATGTGATGAAAATCGCATGAGATTGTATTTTTCAAAGCCTTTATATGGTGGCTGGCCTATATTAAGCATTGATGGCATACAGTTCAATAAATACAAAGCCTGAAACTCACAAGTGTCCCCAGTGACCGAAAGGGGAAGGGTTCCTATGACCAGCGATGTGTGGAATCCTTGAAGGATCCGGGGAAGCTCCTCTTTCCTAGTAACATCCTCAAGGGGCCCACTGGGTAGACAACTCTGCACCCTCACACAGAAGAGCCTGGAAGGATACAACCCTCATGCCACGTTCCACAGGATCCGTGAGCAGGAGCCCTCGAGGAGCAAAGACCTTCTCGTTCTGCTCCTGGATGTAACGGGAAATCTTCTTGAGAACCTGCAGAAACAGGGGTCCATAAGGATGAGTCTGTGGCAAGGAGGCCGGGGGAGGGGAGGTGGGGAAGCACCACCTTCTCATAGTGGGTCTCCATGCAGAGGAAGATGAAGTAGGCTGTGGCACAGGCCAGGCAGCCCTCCAGGTAGGAGCTTCCCCCGATCTTCTCAGCCTCCGCATAAAACCCGTTGAGGGTCTTCACGGTCTCTTCAAAGAGCTGCCGCTCAATCTGCAGGGAGAGAGGCAGACTGTTAGCCTCCCCAAAGTGGGGACAATCCCAGGTGGGGCTGGGATAACATCGCTGGGGCCACGTGAGTGGGAGCCGGCGAAATACTGGTACACAGGCATGACCGCGAAGTGGCAGGCAAGGCAGAGCCCAGGAAGCAGGAGACCTGGAGTCCGTCCAGACTTGTCCATGAACTAGACGTGTGGCCCTGCACCAGGGGCTTGCCCGTGCTCTGTTGGTTTCCCCATCTGTGGGATGGGAACAAGCATGGCTGCCGGGAACAGGAAACTCACCTTCCTCATGCTGCGACCCTTTAATACAGTCTTCATGTTGTGGTGACCCCCCAACCATAAAATTTCTGTTGCTACTTCCTAACTGTAATTTTGCTGCTGTTGTGAATCATACCGTTAATACCTGATATGCAGGATATCTGATATGTGACCCCTGTGAAAGGGTCGGTTGACGCCCCCCCCCCCACAAAGGTTCTCAACCTGTGGGTTGAGAACCACTGTCGCAGATGTTTTACGCAGAAGCTCAGAGAAATATTTTGGTGACATCAGCTCCCACTGTGATGGTTGTGCCAGAGCTCAACAGCGAATTCCCACAAGTAGATTCTCCAGATTTGGAAGGGGTTTCAGCTGCTTGCAACTGACAGTGGGAGCTCTGGAGAGCCCCTCCAGGAGCACTTTTCCTCCCAGCTAAGAAGTCACTAGCCATGCCAGGCAGTGGTGGCGCACGCCTTTAATCTCAGCACTCGGGAGGCAGAGGCAGGTGGATCTTTGTGAGTTTGAGGCCAGCCTGGTCTACAGAGCGAGATCCAGGAAAGGCACCAAAGCTACACAGAGAAACCCTATCTCGGGAAAGAAAAAAAAAAAAAAGAAGTCACTAGCCGCCACAGCCGCTATGTGTGCACAAGTGCGTGTGTGTGTGCGCGCGCGTGTGTTCGTGTGTGCTTGCATGTACGTGTACAGCCAGGAAGTTGGCCTGTATTCATAACAATAGGAAACACTAAAAACTCTATGCACCAGCCTTTTCATGAACTCTCATACAACTTCAAAAGCATTCTTGTCACCCCCACTCTCTGACAGGTGAGGACTGCTCTGTGTTCCTGAGACCAAAGAGCCCTGGGGCCTCATCTCTGGCCTCCCTGCCCCTACCACTGCTAACTTCCTGTAAAGGACAGGCATGCTTACTTGAGAATGAGATGCTCAAGGTTTTCCGAGAGTCCTTGGAGGTTCAGTCAGCAAAGACCAGCCACGCCTCACTTTTCAAACCTCCTCAAATCAGCCTGGCCTACAACATAGACCAGCACTGGGTCTCTGATCCCAAACCAGCTCTAAGGCAGCCCCTGGTAGGGAATGGACACCCTCAGAAACAGGGGCAGAGCACAACCCTTGGCTGACTACCTTAGATGCCACCAGCAGATGAAAAGGGGACATCAGATTCCCTCCACCCGTTTTATAAGACAGGTAAAAACAAGATGGAAAGCAGGCCCCCAGCTCTCCCTCTGGGTCTCTAAGCTTCCCTGCCACAGCTCTGATCACACAGTCTCTACTTCCATCTGTACCGACTGGGGATGCATTTGCATCCGTCTTATAATCGAGGCCAGTGGGAAAGCAGAGAAAGTGGGCACCTGGCTCTTCCAGTACTTTCTAATAACTTCGGTGAGTCACTTCCTGCTTCCAGCCCTGAAAGACTCTTCTGCTTCTGAAGCTGCAATGTGTGCGTGGCGCAACCTAAGGATCTGGCTAAACCACGTTCGTATTTGGGAGCTCTCAGGTGGGCTTGGTACCTTGCCTTGTGTCTGAGTACCCAGGTGACGCTGACCCTGTCAGCCACAGGGCATGATTTTAAACAAGGGCTTAGTGGCCATGTTCAGTGCTGGCTGCACTGTAACATCACTTGGGCAGTTTTTAAAGCCAACCCTGCACCCAAATCTCAGCCCCAAGAGGTGAGGACTCAAATAGTCTGGGACGGGGAGGGATAGGTCAGAACAGCACCTGTCACCTTCTCCTACCCAAGTAGATGCCTTGTCTGGTCCCCCACTTCCCAACCCAATTACAAGTGGCCCCAATCCAGCCAAGAGTGGGAAGAGGCAAGCTACTGCCCAAGCAGGATCTAGGGACCACTCAATTCCTGCTCACCTGAGAATTCCTCATTAAGAATTGAAGTTTGAACAATTGTAATTAAAAATAATTTTTAGTTAACTTAAAAATTAATTTGCAAATTAAGATGTAAAACAATGCCAGCGCCCAGGCCCTACTCCCAGAGATTCTGATTAATGTGCTTTAGGGTGCACTGAGATTTTTTTCAGCTCCTCAGAAAATTCTAGTGTGCAAGCCAAGGCTAAGGACAGCTGACAAGTAGAGATTCCTAAGCCACAAGCCAGCAACTGAGTCAGCAAGTCTGAGTGACACCCGATCTAAGCCACTAGGACTCGGGAATTTACATTTGTTTAACAAGTTTTCTAGAGACATTTCATGCAAGGGTAATTTGAGCTGCTGGACTGGAACAAGTCTGAGGTTTTGTGTTGTGTTTTGTTTTTCAGAGAAGTTTCTCTGTGGAAATGCAAGACGACTCTTCCCTTTGAGGCAGCTAAGTCCTGCATTTTGTGGTATTATGTGTCACATAAGACTGGTGGGAAAAAAAATACATTCTAAGAAGACTCCCCCACACACACACACCCCAGTGCCATCATGGAAGTAGAGCTCATGTTTAGATAAAGGTATCCTCACCCAACAGGTGCCCTTACCCGGCTATCCAGCTCTGGGGGGAATTTGGTCTGGAACTGACAGATGGTACCATCACTGTAGTCTCTCTGGATAAAGACCTTAGTGGCCAGGGATGCGCTTCGCCGGAGCTCCTGAAGATTGTGAACCTGAGGAGATAGGCAGGAAGAACACACTTAGGGGACCATCGTCTCACTGTACTGATATGGAGGGCTCTCCAGCATTCCTGAATCCTGGCCAGGGATGGGCTGGCCACACAGCCAGCCTCCAGGAGGGGCGTAGAGAAGCAGGCCCTGTGCAATTTACATGAGAAGCTGCCTGAGGTCATCTCAACGAGTCTGCAAAAGCCTAAAGCAGGAGCAAAAGTGAGCCAAAATGAGACCCTCAGAGCCGTCAATCACAGCAGCAACTGGTTCTAACGAGAGAAGCGATGTGGGATGGCAGCTGGCCCTGTCCTTGGAGAACTCAGCACTGGCCAGTATGGAAGCCTTAGGCCCTGAAGGTGGAGTTCACAACCAGACTAGGGAGTGGGGCATGAGGAAGAGAGGAAACTCTGATGTGTCCCTGAACTCCAAGGGAGACTGAGGTCCAGGCCAGGTTCTGAAAGGCCAGGGAGCACCAAAAGTGGTTTTCCGACCCCAGTAAAAGGCCCAGGAATGGCTATTTCCCAAGAGACAACAGTACAAAGTGGACTGGGGCCAGAAGCTGAAGTAATGAATAGATTTCCTTGATAGGAAGGAGTAGGGTGACTTGTCCCTCCATCCACTCTGAAAACTTGACATTGACCTAGCACTTGAGGGGAGTGGGCTCCATTCCACAGAAGAACAAGGTCTCTTTCTTCTACCTCTCCAGCCTCAGTCACTCATGCTGGAGACAGACACCTCATTGGTGAAATACGCCCAGCATTGGAACCACATGGAGACCAAGCCCTGCAGGCAGAGTGAAGAAACAGCAGTTCATCCTGTGTAATTAAGCTGAATCCGTTCCGTCACTCCACTCTCATTTATTGAGTCCCTACTAGTGCCGGGTTCTCCAGATGCTGAGCAAAAGTCAGTCTATGGGCTCCAGGGAGGAAGACAAATAAATGTGTAATGAATTAGACTGTGATGGATGGTTGAAACAAAGTCACATTTGCCCAGAAATGCTTATTCACAAAGGCTTCCTGGAGACTGTACTGAGTCCTACAGGAAGGCTAGGGATTAGCAGTGGTAGGGGCTGACCGGAAGTAGAAAGGGGAGGAAAGGGTGACCCTGGGAAAGGGGGTAATGAAGACAGCAGAACCTGATCTGCTCCAGTGGCCTGAGGCAGCGTTTAGCAAGACCAAAGCTGGTTTGCAGAGCAGATACAATCAGTGGGAATGAACATGTACTGCAGTCGGGGGTGAGATCACACACAGGATGGGTCTCTGCCGACAGGAAGGATTGCAGGTGGAGACCCTAACAGCCAAGGGAAAGAGTAGAGAGGGGTTGACTAGACAGAAGGAGTGGACGGTTGGTCTATCAAGGTCTGAGAAATGTAGCAATCAGAGAACATTACACAAGGCTTTCCTAAATTCAGGTAAACTTTGTAAGCAGGAGTTTTGATCTCAAAGTTTTGAGAATGAATTAAATAGCATATAAGTGCTCCTCCAGTTTTAATATTTCTTGATTCCACTAGCCAGAATCTTTGTTGAAAAATCCCCTTTTAGCTGGGTGTGATGGCATACACCTTTAATCCCAGCACTCGGGAGGCAGAGGCAGGCAGATCTCAGTGGATTCAAGGCCAACCTGGTCTACAGAGCAAGTTCCAAGACAGCCAGAGCTGTTACATAGAGAAACCCTGTTGGGGGAGGGGGTAGGGGGAGTCCCCTTTTAATAGCTACTAGAATCTTTCGGTAATTTAAAAAAAATCAATATGCTTTGGTAATATAACTAAGTCTTTCATCAATGTCTCTGTTCCATCTGGTTATGGTTTCACTACAATTCATTTTCACAAGAAAGGAAAAGGGTTGTGGCCTTCCCTGCCCTTCCAAAGGCAGCATACAAGAGCCAGCCATGGACTCCTTCAGCTCTGGAAGGGTCATTCTGGCAGTGTTGCAGGAGTGGGTAAGCCTAACAAGCCCCGCTGGAAGGAGATGATGAGGTGGTGATGAGAAAGAGAACGGAAAGAAGACAGAAACAATGTTTCCACCATTCTGACCTGGACTTGGCTTCCTGCCACAGGCAACATCCTTTGTCTGAGCCTGCACACACACCTGTGCACACACACCTGTGCACACACACCTGTGTATACATCGATGTAGGCGGTACTATGAGCCATGACAGTGTGTCTCTTAGTGTCTGGCTTCTGATGACCAGCTATTTCTTCTTCCTCCTAGGAATACAACTAAATTCATTCCAAGGCTTCCTTGCAAGCTGTAGTGGCCACATGCTGAGCAGAGTAAATGGAATTGATGAATCTCCTATCTGACTCATACAGACCAGGAATGCCTCCCTTCTCCCAAAAGCAGAGGGGCCAGGTATTGCAGACAGTGGAACTGGAAAGGGCTGGGTCCCTGAATGGCCTCTCAGAGGACATCTGCCTGCTGATCAGAAGCCCCCCATTCAGGACTTTACTGAGAAGGAAGTGATCTTCAATTATTAAGACAGCAGCCTTACAGTCTTACGTAATACAGACCTATTTCCTCTTGACTGATTCATTCAGTCTCAAGTCCCTGAAGTGGAAGAGGTCAACACCCTCCCTAGCCACAGCGGTATCCTGAACCTAAGAGCCTGTCCTGGCTCCAGGTGACTAGGCATCTGCTTCTGTCCCTGGAGAACGTATGTTGGGCAGTGGGGAGTGTGTAGAGAAGCAGATGAGATACATTTTACATGTAAGCGCCTTGGCATGCCAGACCTACATGGCACACATATCACACGCTCTGGCACAGTCGGTGAAGAGCAGGATTTTAGGCAAGAAAGGGTCTCCTGGTTCCCTCCATCTATGGTGTTCCATATGAAGTACCAAGATGGCCTGCTGAGCACAGTGGCAGGAGGCTGCCTCTGGGCCACATGACCCTTGAAAAGTCTGCCCTTCTCAGGCCCTCATTTCTTCAAAGACACTAATCTGGAACCCCGTCATCATAACCCCTCACTTCTCTGACTTCAAAGAAGCCTTATCAGCAATGGTGAACATAAACATTTCCAGAGGCAGAGCAGTCAGTGGGCTGGGTTGGGCCTGTGTCTAATAAGAGAGCTTGTGACTTGTGTCACAGAGCCAGCTGGCTATTGCCACTGAAAATGTACACCCAGGTACCTGGCACTTCTGATTTTTCAAGAGAAGCCACAAATCCAATTTTTTCTTAATATCAGGTATCCTGATTTCTAAATATTTCCAATGATTTTTTAAACATGTGAGCACTAAGCAGGTTAAATAAGACTCACCTACGAATAAAGACTTGACTCCTTACAGCTCCAGTTTGAAAATAAAGACAGAGGCTAGAGCCAGGTCCCAAACACTTACAGTCAGCTTCTTGGGATTCTGGAAACAGGAAGGAGTTCTTACAGCAACGCCCAACACTCCCTGAGGCTACAGATTCTGTGTCTCCCTCAGCAGCAGTGCCCCCCTAGAATCTCTCCAGGGGAATCTTAGATGGTTCTGAGAACTGAGCTTCTCCTGATATTTCAATATCCTCAGCCCTGCCCCTCTCTCCCATAGTCATTCCCCAGCCTGCTTTCAGGTAAGGCCAAGACCAAGCTTCTTTCCTGAGTTGGAAACTCAGTGGAGAGATCTGTGGGTGCCATTTCCCACAGTGTGACAAGGAATGGAAGAATACCTAGAGATGCGACACAGCAGGTCACATAGTGTGTCTCCATACACCTGGCAGTCAGTCCTCCAGGCTGGGCTTGTACAGAGCAATCACTGGAATGCAATGAGCTCCTGGACCTGGTATGCCCAGGACAAACAGGAGGTCCCAGCTGGTCCACAGATCCATCCTCACTTAAAACCATCTCATTCCATAAGGTACAGGTGAGGCACAGCTCATGAGTCATGGGATCCATACGATAACCAACGCTGGGCTGGGCTGTAGTGGAGAAGTGCAGATCATGAGTCACTGGCAGCCAGGTAGGACCTGAAGGTGGAAAACTGGGCACAGGGCCACCCTTCTTCTCAGCCTGCTACACTCAAGCTCAAGCCAGTGACTCAGAGATCAGACCTCCAAATACCCTGCCTGGGTAATGCACTTAAACATCTCTGATGCACCAAAACCCACTTCAAGAAGCCCCTCCAATGAAAGGCACTCCCCAGCTGTTCTTGGTCATTTAGACTGTTTCCCTTGGCATTTGCCAAGATCTGCTGCCCAAGAGATGGGCTCGGGAAAGCTCTCCAAATGAGGTCAGGGCCTCATTCAGGAACCTTTCTGCCTCCTCTGTGTTCCTCACACACAGCCCTCCCCTAATGCTAACTTCTAAATGGAAATCAGGAAGCCATTTCCCCCTCCCCTTTCTCTCTCCTTTTTTCCCTCTCCTCTCTCTTCCTGTCTTCTTTTCCCCTTTAGCTCAGCTCTTTCTTCAGAATGCTAAGGAAATGACCACGGGAACTTGGAGTGAGGATTTCCTTCCCCTAACAGGTTTTTCCTGGTACTCTCAATCCAATCCTAATAGTAAAAACCAGCCTAGGGGGATGACTCACCCTGGCCCAGACACCAAACACCCTGCGCCCTGGCAGAGCCTGGGTTTCTTCCCTCAACACTGCCAGCAGAGTCCAGTCAAGGCTGAGCTGTGAGGCTGAAAACGTTTCCTGCCCATCCTAGACATTCTTCTGTCCCTCTGTCCTCAAGATGACCAGCGAGGCCAGTCAGGGTACCTGAGTGCCTCCAGCTCAGTGGTTCTCAACCTTCCTAATGCGACAACCCTTTAACACAGTTCCTCATGCTGCGGTGACTCCCAACCGTACAATTATTTCTGTCGCCACTTCATAACTGTAATTTTGCTACTGTTATGAATCACAATGCAAATATCTGATATTTCCAATGGTCTTAAAGGGGTCACAACCCACATGTTGAGAACCATTGCTCTAGCTCTTCCTGACATACCTCTCCTAACTCAAAGCCCCACTCAAGACCCCTAGCATTCTCCTCTAGTAAGCATCATACTGGCTAATTGGACACACTATCCTGGTTGCAAAGGAACAAAGAGAGTGGTCACGGGGGCAAGATGAGTTATTGTCTTAGCACTGCAGTTGTGCCATCTGTAAAATGGGATGATGAAGCCTTCTTTGAGTCCCTCACCAGACTGAAGCAAGCTTCCAAGCTTCAGTTGTCTCATCTGCTAATTGCAGATAATAACACTATCCTGGTTCACTTCACAGAGCTGCTCAGACCCTCAAAGGCGTTCTGTGGGCCACGGTGCCGTATCCACAGAGGCATTATGAGCAGAGCCTCTCCCAGGGGAGAGTCATCAAGCCTACCAACAGCTTCCTGGAAACCTGGCCTCAGCCAGGAGGTGTGAGCCTGTGGGCAGAACGCGTGGGCCACAGCAGACCTGTAGAGAAGAGACACTCTGACAGCCGGGCCTGTCGGGATCCATCAGATCACACTAGCAACCGCTGCTGCAGTCTGGCAGGCCTATCTGGAAGGTGACCAGCCCCTTGGCTCCTTTGGGCTCTTCTCCCTCTCTGTGGTGCTTCTGAAGTACTCTGCATTCCTCTGGAAGGCAGATGTGCCTGCACATGGGGTTCTGGGAGGGCATGAGTCCCTCCTAGCTAACCTGTATAGCATCAGAAGGCAAACAATGCCAAGCAACATCAGGAGATGCCGTGGGATAATGGCCACAGCACTTGGTACTGATGTCATGCCACTCACCAGGAAGCCCAGAGGCACTGCACGGAATCATTCACAGGCCCTTGCCTTCCTCCTTGGCAGTATTCCAGCTAGGCTGGAAATAGGGAGACACCACAAAAGAAGGCAGCAGCAGAACTGGGGAGTCCCAGTGTGCTGCGTTACACTCCAAAAATTCAAAGAAAAACTTTCAACTCTGCTCTTAGCATGCTGTGTGAGTACCAAACCCATCCTTTTTTCCATATGTCAGCTTTATCATGTATAAAGAGCTCACATCTCCAGCACAAATGGGGGCAGGGGGGAGCCTCTAGGGGTAGAGACAAAAATCCTGATTTCTTAAGCACTGTGACAGGATTTTGCCCTTAGCTAACAGGTCCCTTGATCCATAGGCACACTGTGAAGAAGGCAGCCTCTCCCCATACACAGGCAAATGTGGGCACTCTGGGACCAGCAACTCAGGCAGAGAAGGAGAGCAAGGGATGATGATTCTCAAAAGTGGGGGCTGGTGCAGGAAGTTCTTAAAACCAACCCTTTGGGTTCTGGGCCCGAGGATGTCTTTGTCCACGCCCTCCTCCTCCTAAGGAAATGCGGATGTAGAGGAAGGTCTGTCTTCCTTAGTCAAGCATTTTGGGTTAGAAGCAGGATACTGCACCGCATAGCAACAGCAGCAGTAGGCCACCTCCCCTCCCCTTACACAGGCGTGCAGGGATCTCCAACCCTCCAGGGAATCAGAACCCTGTGTCAGGAGAAGGGGAAATCCCAGCCTAGGCTGGGACCTGGTGCTATTGGTAACAAGTAGACTCTTCAGGGCTCAGGGTTGCATGGGCAAGATTGACATGCCGGAAATGCGGGGACCACTACCCAAAGCCCTGTTCTTCTGAAGCCCTGCCACTCCATACCTGCCCCCTACAAACCTGGGGAAACACCCCCTACCCCCACCCGCCCCCGCCTTCTCCTTGCGCCCAGTTTGCCCCTAGTGGGCATTCCTGCAGCATTGCCTGCGGGCTAAGGTGCTGGCCCCTACCTCAGTGGCCATCTTCAGAGGGTGCTGACCACTCCTAGGCGGCCTCAGGGCTGGCCCAGGGGGGCTGTCCGCGGTGCTGACTTGGAGAGCTGGTGGGGTGGCCGAGGCCCGCAAGGGCCCGGGTGCTGTCCGCGGTGCTGATGAGATCGCCGAAGCCCGAGACGAGCTCCTGCGGACAGCAGGGTCCCGGAGAGAGGGTCTGTGCTGTCCACGGTGCTGCTGCGGGAGCCGGGCCGGGGAGGCGAGGCCGCGCCCGAGGCTCCTCACCGCCCGATCGCCTGCTGCCAGGGCTCCTGCAAGCAATGGCCCGGTTTATCTTTGACAGCGGCAGCAGCGGCGGGTACGGGGGCGGCGGGGGAAGGAGGGGCCAGTGCCTCGGCGGGCGGGGAGGGGGAAGCCGAGGCCCCCAGACTCCGGCACCCGCCGGAGAGGAGCCCCGCCCGCGGCCACCCGCTCCGCTCCCGCCCCGCCCCGTCCCGACCCCGCCCAGCGCCCCGCCTCTCCTGCCTGCCCTCCCCCTGCAGAAGAGCCTAGTGCTCTGCGCAAGCTATCACCGCCTCCCGGGACTTCCAGAGGCGGAGAAGAGAGGCTGGACTCTGCCGCAAGGCACTCCAGTCTGCAGGAACGGACGTCCCGACCGGCCTCTCCAAACACCTACAACATCAGACTCTAACCCCTCCCCCACCCTGCCCCTGGCCGCCTCCTCTTTTTTTTCCTCTCTCTTTTCTCCCCCCCCCCACTTTTTCTAGCCTGATTTATCTCTATGCACCCTCCAAGCACCACCCGGCCTTATGTGGACATTTCTCTCCTCTCTTTCTGCTCTCCACTTCCTAGAACCGCATTAGCTAGAAGGAGATGCTGTAGATCACAGAGAATTTTTTTTTTAATATTTGCACATATTTCATTCCCAGCTTTGCCCTGGAGTCCCTTCTTTCAAGGAGCTCTAGATGGAAACCAGCCTGTCTTTATGCTCCTCCTGGCCCTAGGCTCCACACCCTACTCTTCTCTCTCCCCTCTGAAATCCCACAGTTTACACACACTCTCCCATTACCACCACCAGTCAGAAACCACAAGCAGAGTGCCAAACCGGTATGCCCACTGTCCAAGGTGGCAATCTGGCATCAGGCCTTCCAGTCAAATGGCTTATCTACTTAATAAGCAGGAAGGAAGCCCCAACACGGAGGCCCTTGAACATACCCATAATACCCCCAGGTCTGTCTGAGGGGAGCTGGGTACCATTCTCTACAGCATGGCTGCCACAGGTCAGCAGCAGCAGCCACACACATGGGGAGATGAGACAGCCAGAAGACTCGATTCCAGTTCAGGGAGTGACTGTGTCACCTTTTGAGCCAATGTCCTCTTTCTGCAGAATGTACTTGTTGACCTCACTGGCCTATAGCTAGGGTCCTTTCTTTTTCCTTCACAATTTTATTTTAAAATTTCCAAACATACAGGAGACGTTGAGGAGGGAAATGTCACAAACGATACTATCTAACTGCTTCCACAACTGTTATTTTTTTTTAACCACGTTTGATTTGTTTCACTGATGGAAATAGAAGCAATCTAACTAGATTATTAGAAATCAATAAGTTCTACAGTTTTATCCTTAAGTATTTCTGCATTCATCCCCTCAGACCAAGAACACTTTCCTAAACCAGGTGTGATGGTGCGTGCCTCTAATCTCAGCACTCAGGGGGCTAAGGCAGGCAGGGATACATGAGATCTTGTCTCAAAAAAATAACACTCTCCTAACTAATCACAATATCATTATCATCTCTTTTAAAATTCCATAGTAACCCTCTTATTTTAGAGTAGTTTGTTGCCCCCAAAGACATATTAATAGCAATTCCTCCAGAACTTTCTATTTTTAATAACAAACATTTAGGGATCACTTACTGTGTACCAGATGATATGTTCCACACTGCATATATATTTTGTAAACCCCACAACCACTGTGAGTTAAATGTTCTTTTTAAATTTTTTAGGTCTTTCTCTGTATATCTCTCTGTCTCTGTCTGTGTGTCTGTCTCTGTCTGTCTGTCTGTCTCTCTCTCTCTCTCTCTCTCTCTCTCTGTGTGTGTGTGTGTGTGTGTGTGTGTGTGTGTGTGGTGAATTTGTGTTGTGAGTACCAATGTATGGATGCCACGGAGCCTGTAAGGAGGTCAGAGGACAACCTGGACTGTCAATCTTCACCTTCCTTCCACGGCAAACACCAGACTAGCTGGCCCATCTCACCACATGAGCACTGCGGTTCCAGGCATGCCACATCTGACTTTTTTACACAGAATTTGGAGATTTGAACTCAGTTCTTCACACTTGCATAGCAAAAGCTTTACCCACTGAGCCATCTCCACAGCCCCATTTCCATATTATAGTCATCTTTTTATTATTCCAACTCTACAAAGGAAGAGGCGGAATAAGATGCCCAAGGTATCCTATGAGAAGGATTTAGACTAAGGCAGTTAAGCTCTAGAGGCCATGTGTGGCTTGTCCCCTAACTACACTGCCTCGTTTGCTGGCAGAGGTCCAACATCTCCAACTGCCAATTTTTCATAAGAGCCGTTGGGTCTCTAAGAATAAGTGACATGCCAAAAACAGATAAAGGCAGGTATTCTGGTCTACCTCATAACTCCAAAAGTGTTTTGGCATTAATGTGCAAGCTGAAACTATCTGCAAATCTCATGATGGTCACTGCTAACAAGTGAACCCATCCAGTGGTGTCCATGACCTCACTGTCCCTCTCACTTGACTTCATATTAATTTGACATTCATCTGAAAATCACCCTGTTCATCCAGTGGCTAGAAGGAAGCCATTCAACGAATCCATTGTATCTTTGTTGAGTACTAGACTGTATAGACTGGGGATACGGCAATGACTAAATACACAGACTATTCTTACTTGCAACATATGAGGAAATAAGTTCGGTGCAGACTTGTGATCATTGCTAGAATGTAAAGTGAGCTGTGATAAGGACTTGGTGACAGGCGGAGGTTATTTCTGAAGGAATACTCAGGGGAAAACTTTCTTCATAAGGTCAAATTTGGGCAGAGGTCTGCAAGGAGAGAGAGAAATAGACACACAAATACCGAGGAAAGAGCAATGAGGCAGAAAGGGCAGAGTTCGAGAGCCCTGAAAAGGACCGGGGCCTAAGGTGCCTAAAAATAGCTCCATGGGGTAGGGGAGGCTGGGGAGAGAGGGGGATCTGTGGTTGGTATGTAAGACGAATAAAAAATGTCTTAATAAAGAAAAAATAGCTCTGAACTAGTGTCCATAGAACAGAGAGCAAGAGAAAGGAAGATGGGAACTTTTTAAGTGGGAAGTAACCAGGTTTTTTAGGGCCTTACAGGCCTTACTAAGAACTTTGGATCATGGTCAAGAGAGTGAGATAGCAAGTTGTGTAGAGACGTGACATTATTAAAGTTTTTATATTTTGTTTCGGATGATGGGGTTGTAGGAGAGGCAAGTTTGAAAGCTTTCAGACCAATTGAACTAGTTCAGGCAAGGGGCAGAGAGAGACAAATTAGAGTACAGCGTGACACTGCAGGAAGTGAGGAATATTCTAGACACAGCTGGAAGGTAATGTTCGACAGTGTGTGCAGAGTTTACATGTATGATCTGAATGAGTCCAAAGTTATCCCAATGTTGAGATCTGAGACACCCAGAAGAGAAGAGCCCTCCTTATACTGAAGAGGTAGAGTGGAAAGCAGGGCCTGAATAAACCCTGAAGATACGGGGTGGGGGGGTGGGGGGGAGTGGTGCAGTTTGAATTGTGTTTGGCTGAATTAGATCTGAAGTTTGATGTACATAGTGTAGACTGGGTTGAAAACACGTTTAGGAGTTAAGGAAGGGGTAAAAGAGATAAAACTTCTAGACCTATCCAGACCCAAATAAGGATTAAAACCAAAGGACTAGCCAGGCATGGTGGTGCACATCTTTAATCCCAGCACTTAGGAGGTAGAGGCAGGTGGATCTCCGTAAGTTCAAAGCCAGCATTGCCTACATAGTTTCATGCCAGCTAGAGCTGTATAATAGAGAGAACTTGACCCAGCCCCTCCTCTCCCCTGCAGAAACAATAGACTACGTAAGTTCATTTAAGGAAGAGATATAGCCAGAAAAGTTGTCAAGAACTAATCCTGAGTTGACCACGTCTAGACTAGAAGATAGAAAAGACTAAAAAGAGGTAGCCAAGTCCAAGACCCAAGAGAATGACAGCCTGGATCCCAGCAGGCTGGGAAGGAAGCCTTACTCACGCTGCCCAATGTTGCTCCCACTGGACCTAAAACAAGCAATGAGGGATGACCAATGATTGGCAGCAGAGAAGTCACTGGTGGCCTTGCAAAGGACCGTCAGTGGGATAGGGTGTGCTCCTGATTAGAGTGAGTTTGGGAGTTAGAACGGAGGAGAGGAAGTAACACCCTTGAGAGTAGCATGGTTGTCTGAGAGAAGCCAAGGAAGATTCTTTCTGAAGATGCAGACACTAGGTCTTGATGGGCACTGACCGGAAGTCAGGTGGAGAGGGAAACACCAAGGGTTCAGAGAAGAGCAGGCAATTTCAGAAGCAAACCTTTTTTTTTTCTTTTTAAATACAAGCTCTCACTATATATCCTGGCCAGGCCACTCTATCTAGACCAAGCTGGCCTTGAACTCACAAAGATCGTCCTTCCTCTGCCTCCAGAGTACCGAGATTAAAGACGTGATGAGCCACTACACTTGGCTGGATCACCCTCACGGAGGTCCACGGAGAGTGGAATGCAGGGATGACGCAGAGGGCGTGACTGTCGGGAACAGACAGTTTCCTACCATTGGTGGTGAAGGAACTCGACCACACGTGCAAGCTGATCAGATGTCGTACTGTGAAGAAAGACAAATACTATTCCAAGCTCCACTTCAACCAACCAGAGTCCTAACTTACCTCAACAAGTCCATTCAGCCTACAAGTGTATAGAGAGCTTGATGGCACCAAGTGTGATGCTGCCTCTTTCCCGGGAGTCTTTCCACCTACGCTGTACGCTGTACAACCTGAACTCCAAGGCCTTGAGGTCATCTATGCAAGCACAGAGGGTCCCTTTCAACATCTAGCTTTATTGACAGGAAGAGACCTTACCAGCCTCAGCCCACTTTTCTGCATTGCCTCCAGGGTAGTTACAACAACCTTGATGCCCCCCCCCCACGCCCCAAGGCTTGGAGGCGTCAAAGCAGAAAGAATAGTGAGAAGAGAGCCTCACACCATGCTGACTCAGGTTAGGGTAACACACTATAGGATGGAATGTTCCCACACCCCAGTCATCTGAGCTGAGGCCTTGAGATTTAATCTGACTAATCGTTATTATCCAGATGCCTTGAGACAGCCCAGTCCCGTGCAGGAGCCCGGGTCTTTGATGTTTTTGTCATAAATTAATGAGTTCACCCACAAAATAACATCAAAGACAATCTACTAACTAATTCACTGTTATCATCTTCCAATCTGTGGCTGCGTTGGAAAGTCTCCAAAAGGAGGAGCGTGGCCAGAAAGAGAAACCAACTGAAAGATCTGGAGAGAGATGAGAGGAAAAATAAGGCAGAGGAGCGGGGAAAGCCTGGCAAACCTCAGGGAGGGGGAGAAAGGGGAGGGAAGATGGGGCCTGGGAGGGGAAAGCCTGGC